>NW_010316909.1:18533-130769 GCF_000700745.2 Antrostomus carolinensis | reverse complement strand
GAGGACGGCGCGACGGGCCGGGAAGGAGCGTTCTGTTGGAAACTGCCCTCTGCATAAATTGCCGCTTAGTTTCTGCAGATTTGCTGTTAACGGTTCTGAGCACCAGTGCAGAGCGTCTCGGGTTCCACATACTGCTTAGGGAACGCGGGGACTCTCTGCGCTGCAGGAACGGGGCTCGAAATGAAGAATTACTTTCATTCATCAAAATGAAGCAGATCCAACTGTTTTCTCAGCCAAATGATGTGCTGAGGGTCTAATTTATACTTTATGCTTCATTTGGTTTGGGGGAGTGTGAAACTGCATGTTTATGACCAGGATGGACATCTGCAGTGGAAACCAGGAAGAGTCTCTTGATTTTATTTTCTGTTCACTTTTCTGATTCTCTCTAGTAGTTTTCATAGGATCATAGGATGGCTTGGGTTGGAAGGGACCTTAGAGATCACCTAGTTCCAACCCCCCTGCTGCAGACAGGGTTTCCAACCTCTAGATCAGGCTCCCCAGGGCCCCATCCAACCTGGCCTTGAATGTCTCCAGGGATGGGGTATCCACAACTTCTTTGGACAACCTGTTCCAAAGTTCCAGTCTTAGGAACAGGCACAACGTGTTCCAGACCTGTTACAGTCTTAGTTTTGACCTAAGTTCTATCAGAAACAAAACAATTGAGTTAATTCAGCGTTGTTTGAATTAATTACATGTTCTTTTACTCCGGCAATATTCATGTCTGTTGATACATAGGTTAAACAGACCTTGGTAATGACTCTAAAATAAGTAATTGCTAGGGGTCACACAATATAACTATTTTCCTGATATCTTGTGTTTTGGGGTTTTTTAAAGTGTTAAACTTACGTAATAAAAAATGTAAAAACTAGGAAAGACCAAAATGAAGACTGGCCTTGCAAACTGAAGTTGTCGTATCATCCCCTGTATTTCCATTTTAATGACATCTCCAATTATATACCAAATGTCCTGGAGGATCGCACCCTCTCTGAAGTGTATGTGCAGGGACTTAAAAGGAAAGCAAGGACTGTAGGAACAGAAAGCATTGCATCTGAAATGAGGTTCTAAAGAGTTGGATTTTATTCTTAGTTGTGTTGGGATTTAGCTTTTTACACTGTTAGGCAACAACTAGAATGTCCATGTTTTCCAACTTCCCATTCTCTTTTAAGGTGCAAGTTTTTTTTTATGCAGCTGCTTCTCTGGCAGAAAGGGGACTTGAAAGGATACACTGATCACTTTCCCTAATAACGATTTCATGATTCAGCCTGTCGTATAGTAATAATTAATGGTAAGAAGCTATGCAGCAACACAGAGTTGGTGTTGGAAAAAAGAGTAAGTTTGTGTCTGTAATAAGCAATAAACATTAGACTAACAACCAGGTGTGTTTGTAATGCGTCCTCTTTTAAAATATACTGGGCAAAGGTAGTCAACAGCTGTGCTGCTTGATGCTACCAGTAACAGTTTAAGAGTTTTAAGTAAACAAAAATTTTAATCTACTGGTGGAGGAAACCCAGGAGAAGAAAGAAAACCTGTAACTTTCTGAACTGGTTTCTTAATGGAAAGAAAGTAAAATACTAGGCTTTTTATCCCACTGAAGTTTGCAAAGACCTTACAGAGGCATAGAAAAATGATGTATTTGTTACTTGCTGCTAACATTTTTATGCCTGAAGTAAGTATTAACAGTAATATAAACTGAGAGGACAGTGCACAGAGGGTTCTTTATTTCATTGATATTGTATGTACCATCTGTGCCAAGTTTCAGAATAAATGGTGTTTATTACTGAATATAGCCACATAACCAATAGACAATATGCAGGCATCCTTTTTCTCTGTAATAATCTTATTCTGTAATTAACGATATAATTTTTTTAAGCCCTTAGTCTGGCACCTCCCATGCTGTTTTCCCAAGCTCCCTAGATGGGATTCCTCATGTTTATCTAGGGTGCTCTTGAATTCAGCTGGTCTCCAGATTACCACAGAGATCTTTGCAAATCTTCCTGGCAGATGACATAAAGGCAGTTTAGGCAAGGTTTTCTTTGTGGCTTCAACGTGTAAGGTGGTTTTCCAGAGACCATGATGTAGGCACAAAATGTAAATAAAATTGAAAAAAAAAAAAAATTCTCCGTTCGTTCTTAGCAAAAGGAGATTTATCTCTTTACATGAGGGATGAGGTAAAAATTTAATGTAAATATTTTGAAAATACAAAATTATTATTTTGGACACTAACTAGTTGTGAGCCAAACAATTTGATGTATTTGAAAAAATCGTTTTGCCTGAATCAATCCAAGTTTTTACACATATTTGTATTTTTGCCAGGAAAATTACATCCGTCTCTAATACTGAAATGTTCCTTAACTGAGTGAAAAAAAGGGTGCTCCAACCTGGATGGAAGCTGAGGATGCAAATCTGCTGTAACATACATCCCTATTGGATCTGTGTCAGCTGCCACCTTAGGAGTCAGCTTCATGTGAAGGCAGCCTTGACTTCGAAAACTCAAACAACAGGCTGATGTGCTAGAAGTAACATACCCCTTTAGCTTCCCACAGAAACAGTTGCTATATAAAATCATAGAATTATCAAATCATTAAGGTTGGAAAAGAGTTCTAAGATCATCAAGTCCAACCGTCAACCCAACCCTGCCCACTAACCCATGTTCCTAAGTGCCACCTCTACATGTCTTTTCAATACCTCCAGGGGTGGTGGCTCAACCTTAAACTGGAAGAAGGTAGGTTTAGATTATGTATTAGGAAGAAATTCTTTACTGTGAGGGTGGTGAGACACTGGATCAGGTTGCCCAGGGAGGTTGTGGCTGCCCCCTCCCTGGAAGTGTTCAAGACTGGGTTGGATGAGGCTTTGAGTAACCTGATCTAGTGGAAGGTGTCCCTGCTCATGGCAGGGTGATTGGAAATAGATGACCTTCTAATTCAAACCATTCTGTGGTTCTATGATCCTCAGGGAGCACAGTGAGGAAGGCTGTGTAGATACTGGTAGTCTCTGGCCATTGCCAAGGGAGTCGTTGCTGGAGAAGAGAGGAGAGACATGGCCATACTGAAAGCCCTGGTTTATGTTGTGGCTGTGCGGGGAGCATGCCAGAGCCCAGGGAATTTGGCATCTCTGACTTGTAGAGTCTGTGGCAAGAGTGTACGCACTAGTGAGCTACCTTGTCTAGGCTGGCAGCTTTTTGTCAACCATGCTTTAGAGAGTAGTATATTGCTGTAGCTGCTTTGCCAGCATCAGTGCTGACTCATGGAAAAGCAGGTGATGGCTGCATCTTACATAGCTCCAGCCATGTGAGCAGGTTAACAGGGTCTGTCATCAGCAACAGAAGTGCTGTGTTGCTGGTTGTTTCTCTGTGACTCCTGCCTAACCCTGTTGGTTTATGAAGCCACTCACAGGCAACCTCCCTGAGCATCTGGTTTTTGTGTCTGTGGCTGCAGTCTGTCTTTGGAAAAGATGGGGAGTCTCTCAGGGTCAGAACTGAGTTTGATCTGCAGCACATGAAAAAGATTTGTTCTGTCTGTACTTCGGAGAGGCCAAGAAAGAGCAGATGGCTGTCGGATGGGACCAAAGTACCTGAGGGGAACCTGCTGTGCAAGTGCCAGCACCAGCTGCAGCCACTTCACTTGCCTGTCAGACCTGGAAGGTAGTTCATGAGAGAGGCCCGTACTCACTATTGAGCATAAAGTCTTCTGTAGTGTGGGGTCACTTTCCCTTGCGTTAAGCATTTGGTTGGTGCAGCGTGTATATGGGGAGCTATGAATAATCATTGTTGGGTTTATGTAAGTGGGTTCTTCCTTCTTTCCTTCTCCTTTATTTTCTCCTTATACTTCCAGTTCTTGCCTGGTAATTTTGCTTGTAACACCACCTCACTCGATCTTGTTTGCAGCAGCAGTCCCAGTTATAGCTAGCTCTTCCTTGCATCCTGACTGGCTCTGCAGGGCTGAGAGCCTCAGGATGGTTGTGAAGAGCCGAACTCAAGGATATTTTTAAAGGGCTTATTTAAATCAGTATGTAAAATAAAAGGAGAATACTACAAGATGTTTGAAGCATGAAGGTGAACTGAACAGGGCAAAGAAGATGGATGAATGTCTCTGTTTTAGAGTTTATCCCAAATAGAGGTGGGCTAAGACTTCCATCATGCTTTTTACTACACACTCTTCCTCAACTAGAGCATGAAGTGAGTGCTCAGAGGTTTGCACGGGAGCGGTATGTAAAGCTTCAGCTGTAGGGGCTGCATGTGTAGTACAGTATATGACAGTGAAGTAATAAGATATGTACAAAAGGACTCCATGGCTGCTGCAGGACCTTGATTACATGACTTCTGGTATCTGTTCACCTTCCCAAACCAAATTTATGCTTATTTGTAAGAGACAAAAATTGTGTGCTCACTATATGACTTCCCATGGCTGCCATAGAAAAACCCACCACTGGTAAGAGAGTGAAAATCCACTTCTCAATTTCTTCTCAGCACTACTGCAGTGTCCTCCCTGCCCTTGCACTGCTATGGATTTGCCATCTGGAGTAATATGCATTCTTGGGGCAATTTTGGAACTCACTGGGAGAGACAGGCTGTGTGAAATCTTGCTCAATTTTATCCGGTGTGGTCTCTTGTGGAACAGATAGGCTACACCTTTACCTCTGTCTGTGAGCGCTGGAGCTCAGTTTTTCATAGTTGGCAACAAAATGTCAACTAGTAGGACCCATGCCAAAGCATTTGTGGTACAGGTTAAATGGGAACAGTTGTTAAAAGCATGGAACCAGCTGCAGGATGGATCTGGAGCATGGTGAAGACAATAGGCCTAGGCACTGCCGGAGGTGAGGTGTCCTGATTGTAGTGTTAGATCACTCTGTTGGTTAAATGCCTAAGGCTGGACTGCATCCCCAGAAGAGAAGGAGGGGAAACAGCTATGTAAGGAAAGGTCCCACAGAGTGAATTTCTTATCCAAGATCTTGATCCTGGATCTGTCTTGAGGTCCTAGAGGAAGTGAAGAGCCCCTGGATACCTGTAGCCCAGGTTTTCTCAAAGGTTTCTTCCCCATAGCAGTTTTCTCCTTGGCTATGGATGCTTCCTTTTCCTTAGTGGAGAAGAAATGGATCCAAATCCAAATATGGGAAGGGGCCATAATCTGCAGGGCATGTGGGAATTACATCTCTGTTCCTCATCAGCACAGGATCCAGCTGCTGGAGCTTTCAGCAGGTCACACTGCCAAAACTAGAGCTGTCGTGGTCATTCATGGTCCCCTGGTACGTGCTGTTCAGATGCTGTCTCCTGCATAGCTCCAGGTCCACTTAGCACTGATACTGAGATGTTCAGCCAACAGTGATGCAGCAAAGCTCCTCTCTGTCTGATTGCCAGGAGAGATTGCTTTGCCCTTCTGCCTGCTCATTCCCATGGGCATCTCAGTGCACTGAGCTGCATCCAGGCAATGATGCTTACGGCATGTCTGGCTCTGTGCTAGGGCTTGGTTCTGGTTTAGTGGCAGTGCCAAGATTAATAAATGCAATACTTGTGAATCAGGAAAAGGCCTAAGGGCAGAAGAGCCCAATCCAAGAGAGGACATACAAGGCAAAAGACACATGCAAAGTGAAATGCAAAGCGTGACACACATAGAGAGAGAGCTGACTGTGGTGAGGCTCCATGAAGAAAGAGCACGGTCCAAGCCTGCATTTGCAGAAGAGAAGCTGCTGCCAGGTGCCGTGAGCTCAGGAGTCAAGGAGTGGCAAGGGAATGAGAAGAAACCTGAAAGACCTCTGGGTGGTCTGGGGAATTCTGATATAGGCACCTGCTGCTTGATCTGATACAAAGCTGTTTTGCTGAAATGTTTGGAACAAATTTTAATGGACGTGGTGTTTATAATCAAATCAGCACTCATCTGACTACAAAAGGTTTAATGTGCTCCTTCAAGACCTTACGCCATCTTATGGGTACAGTCAAACCTGGTTTAGGATAATGGGAAAGGGTAGAATTTTACTACCTTGTTGAGTCACAAATTTGTTAATAGGCCAGTTAGGTACAGCGCTTAACAACTATTCTGCAAAAAAATTATTCTCTCTTCAAGGAAATTAAAAAGTCTTTAAGAAGTCAAGTGTAGAAATATCTTCTGAATAAATAAGAAATTAAGAAGTTTAGAAGGGAAAAGACTGAATTTGCATGGAACCCTTGGAGGATTAAAAGACCGAGCTTATCTGTAAAAGCTTATATGATACATAAAAAGAGGTTCTGTAGATACAGCCTAAGCTGTATGGTATGCAGAAGACTGCAACCCCAGGAAATATGAAAAGGGAGATTTTTTTAACATATATATGTATTTGATCTTGGTGCAAAAAAGCTTAAGCACTTGTAACTTTGTCGGTTTTGGATGCTGTACAGATAAATCCTTTTGTTTGGATTGTAAACAGCTTGAACGTTAAATGTGATTTCACTGGTAACTGAACTCCAAGGCTGTGGAGAATCTGAACCACAGAACACTGGTATTTCAGCTTAGGAAATGCCCAGCACTCCAGCACAGGCAAAGTGCCTTGAAGCTGTACGGAACAGTCTGAGATTGAGTGTTACAAAAATCAAGAAAAGCAGAAAAATCTGCTGATGACAGTAAGGAAACTGCTGTGATGATGATAAAACAGTAGGTGAGACACTGAACTGCAAGAATATTCAGAGAGTCGGTGGTGGCTGTCAACGATAAAAAGAAATTACTTGGCTTAGTATGGAGTAAAGCTTAGGGGTGCAAGATAAACACATGATATGAAATGACCTGATAGCAATTTCTGGTTTTAAAGGCAAAATCTTCATCTGTAAAATGAGTAAAAATGCTATCAAATTAGAACACCGTTTACATATTAATTGGAAATATCCATTAGAGTGAAATACTCATTCAATTTATAAAGTAATAGATGACTATATAAGTACAAGGCAGTGGAACATCATATTTCACACCTTTGTAGAGAGTTTCCTTTAAAACTCTATTATATATCACCTGAGAGGTTTAATTGCTGGTGGATTTGAACAGACTATTCTAGAAAGGATTGTGATGGTAAAATCCCCTCAGCTAGGCAGAACTTCATTTTAACACTACACTGGTTTACAGAGGCACCTCTCAGAGCTGTCGTGAAAATTCATAGATTTCTTGTCCACCAAAACAAGAGCATGTTCTCTGCTTCCAGCACGGCAGAAAGCTTCAGAAAGGGCACTGAATACTATCAGTTGCTCAGTAGTTCAGTGGCAATCACAGCTGAAAGGGTTTTTCTCCTCCGTTTCCACCCACGCCTGCTCATTTCTGGCCCCCTGCTCTTCTTCTTCCCCCAGTTGTAGCAGCACAGCTATTCGTGGAGCTCTTCTTCAAACTGGGACAGTGAACCGAGTCAGAGTTAAAGCAGTTTTATGTCCCTGTGTGGCACTGCCCACCTAAGCTCTTTGATACAAGCCCCAAACTGCCTGCTTTCCCCTCAATGTGCTGTCCCCAGCTGTGCGTTCTTACCATCTCTATGCAGGCTCATGTAAGTGCAGCCATGCAGGGAGATAGGCCAGGGAACTCATCCATCTGAAAATTAATCTGGCAAAACAAACAGAAACCATAGGGTATGGCATAGAGATGGAGTGTTATACTGCTCTTTTGGATGTCAAAATTGATTTTTTCCTGATTGCAGTTGCCATGTCCTGAGGAACTGGATGTCATGCCATGGGCTGGGAGTGAGGGTCAAGAACGCTTTAAGGCTTCTAAGTATTGTCTCTGAAGTCTTATGTTGTGAAACTGCCTCTTGCGCTTCCTATCACAGCTTCAAAATAGCTTTGAAAAAGAATGCTAATACTTTTAATAAAAGTGCCCGTGCTCTTCTTTAAACATCTGAGGTTACCTCCAAAGGAAGTGATAAAACCTAGGTCTTCCCACAGTTAATCCATTTGAAGAAGGCAGTCTTAAAGTCTAGGCTGGTTCAGCACTCCTGGCCTCAGCCCTCAGAATTAACACCTGGTTTCAGGACACTCGTGCTTTGTGCTTGATGAGAAACACCACATCCCTTGCTATATCTAATTCCAAACAGGCTTTGGCTTTCCTTGTTGCATCCCTGTATTCCTACCAAGGGGGAACAACATCCCTGTATTCCTACCAAGTGGCCAGTCCCTTTTTCCACATTTTTTTTACTTCCTTCTTCTGACTGAGCTTTTCCAGAAGTTCCTTGCTTATCCATGCAGGCCTCCTGCCTCCTTTGCTAGATTTCTTACTCTTAGGTATGCAGCCATCTTGAGTTTGGAGGAAGTATTTCTCGTAAATTAACCAGCTCTCTTGGGCCCCCCTACCCTCCAGAGTCTTAGCCCATGGGATTCCTCCAAGCAGGTCTTTGAAGAGGCCAAATTTTGCCCTCCTGAAGTCCAAGGTGGCAGTCCTGCTGATCCCTCTCCTGCCTTCTCCAAGAATAGAAAACTCTTATCATTTCATGATCACTGCACCCGAGGTGGTCTCCAACTACCACTTCACCCACCAATTCTTCTCTGTTAGTGAATGACAGGTCCAGTGGGGCACCTTCCCTGGTCAGTCCCCTCACCAGCTGTGTCAGAAAGTTGTCTTCCACACACTCCAGGAACCTCCAAGATTGTTTCCTCCCTGCTGTGTGGTATTTCCAGCAGACACCTGGCAAGTTGAAGTCCCCCACAAGAATGAGGGCCCGTGATCACGAAACATCCCCTAGCTGCTTGTAGACTATTTCATCTACCATGTCATCTTGGTTGGGTGGTCTGTAGCAGACTCCCACCATGATATCTGCCTTACTGGCCTTCCCCCTGATTCTTACCCACAAACATTCAATCCTGTCATCACCATTATTAACCTCCAGGCAACCAAAACCCTCTTTAACCTCTTCTTCCTTGCCTGTCCCTCCTGAAGGGTTTGTAACCATCCACTGCAGCACTCCAGTCACGCGAAGAATCACACCATGTTTCTGTGATGGCTTCTATATCAGTTTTCCTGCTGCATGATGGCTTCCAGCTCCTCCCGTTTGTTGCCCATGCTGCGTGCATAGATACACTTCAACCCAGAGTTTCCGCTAGTACAAAATCTAATGGTATTATATGAGACTGTAGACAGGGATAACAGTGCAGCAGTTAATATGCCTTCTACTACATCTAATGTTTATTTTTTTCATTCTGTAGACTATTCTTGACTGAGTAATAAACTCCATAGTCTTGGCTTTAGCAAGCTCATCAAGCGTAGGAATGTTAAACTAGCCTGTGCAAAATTGCTTCCCTTGACTGCTATATACCAGTCTGTGTTCACCTTGATTTTTTGTGTGCCTAGAGACAACAGACATCCAGCTGGCTCTGTGATTTGGTGGAAACTACATGCTATATTTCCTTTCTCTCCTTTGAATATCTCATAGCTTCTATCTTTGTTCCTGCTGCTGCAATTCTGCCAACTGGAAAGTAGCATCAGGGCTGTCGGAAACAAAATTTTATGTGAGAGGACCTTGTTTTTAAGAAGGGATTGCCTTCCTATTGGAAAAATGGAAGAATCAGTATTATTTGATTTCCATTCTTGTGCTGTGTGAAAATTAATGAGACAAGTATTTGTGAGATTATTTTGGAAGAGGTGATATTTCTACAGGTACTAGCTTGTCAGGTACTTGAGAAAATTCTGTTCTTTTCACTTTCATGTAAGCAACAATGACTTAAATGTAACTATTACATTAAACTGATCCAATGATGTATAGTTTGTGTACAGCAGTTTCTGTTATGTTGATAATATTTTCTATGAGCAAGTCTGCCCCCATTATACAGAAGTTTTATTCTAAATATTGACAATGGATTTAATTCTTTCCTAAGCCTGAATTTCACTTCCCTAATGGTCTGGCATCGCTCACAAATTAGGTGTATCAGGTTAGCACAGACATCAGCTCTGCAGATGTCTTAGTCAGAAATGACTATAGGGATATCTGAGAAGGAGCGAGAGAAGAACTGGCATGATGACTTCACTCCCTCTAGTTTGCTCTTTCTTAATATGACTGCTGAGGTAGGCTAATGCCAGGAGAAACACAAAGGAAAACTTGTTTGCAGGGAGAAGCTGCACCACATACTTTTCAAAGGGCAAATGCCAGTGTTTCTTTCTTAACTTGGCAAGAGCAATAGGTTGATGGCTACTGGCTGGTCTCTTTACTCATCATAAAAATGTCTTCACCATGTGAGGTATCTCTGTTTTTATTTGCTCATTTGTTAATCACATGTGAAGTGTCTTTTATAAGAATTGCACAGGGTTTGAGTGAATACTCTGCCTCCACTAGCAAAGATCTCTATTCTGGCTCTACGTGGTTTGGAGCACTCCTCTATATGGGATGGCCCCAGATCTTCTATAGTATCCAGGATTTCCATTGCAAAAAGCCCACAGGATTTACAGCGATTATGAACTGGAAGAGATGCTGTAGGTCTAGGTGCCCAGCAGGTCAATATCCAGAGCTGGTGCCTGGGTTTGGGTTTCACTCTGTTTCCATGGATAGCTGATGAAGCTTTAGGTGATAATATGTGACTGTCATCAAATGGATGTCTTTGACTCTGTTTGCAGTGCCATGTCAGAAATACCTGTCCATGTTCGCTGCTGAAGGTCTAATTACACAGCATGTCTCCATAGCTCTTTCATTGCCCATCATTACCATTGATGTGAATTGAAACTGAGCAGTATGACAGAGATCCAGTTAATGGTTAAAGAGGAGGCTCTAGTTGCAAGGGTATATTTAAAAAGGAAGAAGTGAGATTAAATGATCATGAACTTAATCGCATTATAATTCTCTTCTTGAAACCCATGATAATTAGTTGGTTTTGGCTTTACCCTTCAGCCATACCTGTATCTTATTTCTTATCTTCTAATTCCCCTAAACAAGTCCTCACTGGTTTAACTTGTTGTTATTAATATTAATAATGCTAGTTTTGGTCTTGACTGTGTGAAATATTTATGTTTACCTCTGACTTTTTTCTAATATGATCCTGATTAGAATACTTAATTTACAAAATACATTTTTTTAAATTATAAATTTTTATGACTTTAATTAGGAAAATTAGGCGGTTACAGGTGAGATTTAAAGACTACCCAGGAAGACATAACTGAAAGAATAATTGCTGGTTTGTCCTTTTAATACTTTTCCAGGTGTAAAACTAGGCAGATGAAAAGGAGTAGTGGGAAGAGAGGAGGATGTTAGCTGAAGCATGAAGAGTGTAAAGTAGCATGTGTGCTGTTTTCAAGTATTTATGGGAAACTTTTTGTCTATGTAGATATCATTAGGAGTTGTGACAAACATTTTGCTGAAACATTCCTGAGTAAGTAACAGCAACTCTTCTAAAAATGCCATCCTTCTGCTCCTATTAATATTGTTATTGTAATGCGTGCCAAATTATGGAGCCCTCTTAAGAATGGTGTCCTTTTGGTTTTTACTAGTGTTGTTTAGGCAGTGCCTTGCTCCTCGTTTCTGAAAGAAAACTGTATACTATCATGGTATCTTCACATGAATGAAATGTCTGTAAACAAAGAGGTTCTTGTTTGTCTATCCTTTGCCTCAAAAAGAGTCAAACTGTTGGCTGCCACCTTTGTTGTTTTTTGAGCCTGAACGTGTTCCATGGAGATTATTGGAACTAGTAGATTGAGGATAGGAGTGGCATAAACTTAGGCTCTCATTCCCTGCAGAAGCAAAAAATGTACTCTCAGACATGAGGCAATGTTCTTATGCCCATGAAAAAGCATATTTATATATTAAAATAAAATATTCTGTTAAGCAGAGTAGAACTACATGCAGGGACTGCATCGGTCAAGTGGATTTTTTTTTTCAAAGTATCTTTAGATATTAGTTGAAGAATTGTTCCAAAACAGCTATATTTTGTTTGAACATTGCAGTCTGCATTTTGTCTTTATGTGTCGTTATGATCTTCGCAAAATATTCTAGAATAGGAACATGGATTTTTATTATTCATATTCTTGTGAGTAATGAAAGTATGAATATTCTTTAAATAGACTAAAATTTGATGCCCTAAACAATATTTCCCAGTCAGGCAAAGAAAATACTGTTGACTAATACATATATTTTGACATTAAAGAGCTTTAAAGTATATTTAAAAAAATCATTCCTCATAAATGACAATTTTTTTTGCTATTTTCATAACTATTTTTCTGCATTTGCCACATGTTAATCTGACTTGTGCTCCTAAGAATAACTGTCTCCAAACAAAATTTGACTAACTTTCTGATAATTACAATGCTTCGCTAGAATAAATGGAAAGTCTTCCAAGGCACTTAGCGAGCCAAGGCCTCAAGCACATGGAGTCCAATGCAGTAAGGATTTCCTCACAAATCCCGCCTTTTGCTTCCTTTTTTCTTGTAAGTGAATGTTTCCTGGAGAGCAAGACACTTCTCTGAAAGTTAAAATCTATATACAACCACCCCTGTTAAAACTCTTTACATCTCATGCTAATCCTTTCTTCAATGTGTGGTCTCATGAAAAAGAACACATTTAATTCCTCAGATTTCCAATTTTAAAATGTTGCCAGTGCACTAGGAAGGCCTCTTGTGATTGCTCTTCAATCATGGTGTGCAAATGTTGAGTTTTGAAGCAAATAAACAGACAAGGAGCTGGGAAATATGTATTGTAATATCAGAAGGAGAAAAACTAGTTTTCATGTGGCTGATGCTGCTCATGTTCCCATATAAGTTTGCTGTGGTTGGTTAGCACATACTCTGCAAGTCTCTAACAAGCTGGATTCCAGCATTAGCATCGGACACGTTAAAACTCACACAAAAATGTTAGAAACTGAGTGAAACCGAATATGTGACTCCACACAGATGTATCTGGAAAATCTGAAGAAGAGATGGAGACAGACTGACAGTCCTGTTCAGATATTAAAAGTGCATTATACACCATATTCCTGTTTGAACAAGAACCTAGAATCAGCCTGGAATCAATACTTGGGATTTTTTTCCTATCTTGGGTGCATGAGACCAGAACCACTCACAGACACTGTTCAGCTTTCTTCCTCAGGACTGCTTTTGTAAATAGGGGCTGCAGAACTGGGCTTGGGATGCATACCTTACAGCATAACATTGAAATTTTTGGATATTGATGACAGAAGGTAGGAAAGAACTAATTTTTAAAGCTAAACATTTATATTGACATCTAGGAATAAGTGGCTAATATAGGTCATGTTATTCTTCCATTTAACTTTAGCATTGCCTTCCTACACAGTAAGAGTTATCCTTAGATAGAAGAGCCAGCAGTGTCAGAAGGAAATGGAGCCTTATGCTTGGTTTCTAATCTTTACTTAAGCACAAAATATGTGTGTGTGTGTATATGTATATATATATATATGCTGTCTTCCAAACAATTCAAATAGTACTTTGCCAAATGTGACTGCAGTCCTACTGCTATACGGGTATAATTTCCCACAGAGTTTATTTCTCTTCCACTGCAGCCTAAATAATATATAATTTCCATGAACTTTAATTTCTTGCAGATGTACTTTAAGATATCGGGCTTTACTTCATCAAGTTGCAGGTTATGTTGTTGTTGTTGGTCCCTAATTTTAGGACATTAAAACCCCTAGGTTGCAACCTCACCAATCTGCCAGAGAGCTACTGTGTTACTGACACCATATTTCTGATTTAATTATTGCTTACCCTGTCACAGCAACATTATTCAGACCCTTTCTGGGCTGGTTGCTCCCAGAGCCATTGCTTTGTAGTGTGCAGCACTAAATAAAGTGGTCTTCTATACCCCAAAAGGCAATGGAATAGAAGATTAAACTGGGATGTCATCACTCTATTAATTTCCCAGAGAAGAAACAGTGAATTTACTTGAATCAGACTGTCTGCTGTTGCTAAGATACTGGCACATGAAAAAAACTTCATGGTTAAAAAAAAAAAAAAAAGCTAACACATGAAAGAATCAGCCCTAGGCACTTGATCTCTTCGCACACTAGAGAGCTATCATCCATCAACGCAATCACCAGCGGGCTACATGCAGTAGCACTGTAACATGCTGGTGGTGGAGCTCAACAGAGGTGAATTTGTCCAAGAAGTGTTTAAAGCAAATGTCCATGTGTAAATTTGTCACACTACACTGCCTGAGCCAAAACTGTTTTAGTTGGTACTTCAGGGATCTCTATATGTATGTATGTATGTATGCATTACACAGACAGTAAGTGATGCTTCCATGCATTGTGTATTTAGACTTGCTCCACAGGGCAGGCAAGAAGTGCTGGAGCAAGTCAGAGTGGAAAGTGCTGGCTGAAAATGCTTTATCTTGCACCATTCAGAATTCTCCAAGATTCTTAATAATTAAAAGCTTATTGTTATTAGACTACAAACAGCACAGTTTATCAAAAAGATTCAATAATCTGTAAACTAAGAAACCTTACTTACCTGTCTTTTTGAAATACCAACAAAGACAATAATGAATCTTATTCAGGCAAACACATGATTAAATCTGACAGTGCACATTAAACATTTGATGTGGGAAACAGTCAATGCTAATGGAATCCATTAGTGAAAATATCCTCCGAAGCATCTGGTAGTTGAGGTGGATTGAAAAGAGTGAAAGGATGAGTACATTAACAGTTCAGTACTGTGGTGAACACTAAAATCTTTCACAAGCAGCAGAAGGATTAGCAAAAATAAAATAATCACAGACTGTGAATTAATAGGACTTCAGTAAAGACAGATGCTAAAATGACTGAAGAGGTAAACTGAGTGTATTTTTGTTACCATAGTTCAATAAATGTACTTCTTTCCTCGTGCAATGCAACTAGTCCTCTGTTGTTAATGCTGGGTGTAAGAGCTCTATTTGATGGGAAATGGAATTGCTCGAGGAATCCAGTAACAGAAATAAATCTAAGTTGAATAACTGGAGGTCAGACTGGAAAACAAATCTAAAGAGAAGGGGACCTGTGCCAATTATTTAATAAACTCTTTGTAGTAGCAGTGTTACTAAACTTGTTTCAAACAGTGTTGTGCAATGAAGACACTATGCTGAACTAGACAAAATTTAGTATTCTTTCCAAGAATGGGGTGAAATTCAAATACCTACAAAAGTTCATTGTTTTTGAAAACTACCTGTCAGAAAAGTGGAACAGATTAGTTTATGCATTAGAGTGGTTCTGTGTTAGCGATTGCCAGAACATCCCAGATGTTCACACTCAAGGGCAGACTGATCCTGTGCATGAACTTGTTCTTTAAGATCTAATCCTTTCCTGTTCTCCTGGCACTAAGGAACTGCATCCTGCCTGAGGAGCTATGAGAGAATTGCCTCTTGCATAGAGAAACACTGCTAGGGGAAGCAGAAGTCTGCCCTTTTTTTTCAGCTATTCCCGTTAGCAGGTACAGACACTTTGCAAGCCTTAGAGCATGCACAGTATAGCTTCTATCCACAGAAGTACGTATATTAAATAATGTGTGTTAGCAGCTGGTCATATTTGAACGATTCACTTTCTAGCAAGGGTGAGATGTTTGTTTCTGATGGTTGTACCTACAAGGTGCAAAACACCTTCTGCTGCCTGCCTGTCCTGAATTCACTGAGCTGTTACAGACAGCTGCCACATCACCATTACTCCCCTGTTTGCCTAGGTTGTATGAGATGCTTTAGTGAGCCTGCACAACCAATTCTGTGGCTCACTTACTTGGTTCTTCACCTGTCTTACAGTAATGTGTAGTTTCAGTCTTATTTTATGTGTTCTGAGTCAGAGAAATGTCTCTATGTGTATCTATAGATAAATACATATATTATGAAATAATATGGCAGTAAAACCTTTTAGGGTTTGCAAATCCAGAATGTCATGTGGCTGTTAACCAATACACTGAAAAACCACCGAGCTCTCATATAGAAACCATGAGCTTAGAAATTCAGTTATATGCTTTACTGAGCAAGTTCAAGCATGGATGGACATTTCTGGCTCTTTGAGAAAATCTCCTCCTGTGGTCCAGCCCAAGTTCTCATTGTGTTCTTATCTGTCAGGTGTGTTTCACGGGTTTGAAATTGGTCCATGCAGCTTTGTCACCATAATGGAGCTCTTTGCATTTCCCATTGGACTTAATCATGCTTTGCTTCCTGAGCCCTTACGTGACATCACTAACTTGTGAGAGGTATAGGGATGTTCAGATTGCATCTAAAATATTCATTCTGTGAAGACTGGATAGTAATGTATTATCAGTGAGAGATGTGATAAGCTGTATCCACAAGGAAACATTACTTTTCCTGTTTTGTTATTGCTGATAATTCTAACTGTCGACGAAGTATCATTGAAACACAGATGTCTTTCTACCTGTCCCTTGCCTTGGGCACCTTGCAAATTTAGCATCACTGTAGAATGTTACTTAGGTAATGTTACCACCTGGACATTTTTGGAGAGACTTATTCCTGAGAAAAGAGTTATTCACTCCTGAGGAAAAAAAGCCCTACTTGTGGAGGCTCAGCTCAGCATCTTTGCTGAGGTGAAGGAGGATCCTAGCTCAGTAGCCGATAAATGGAGGCTGCAGAATCAGAACTATGTAAGGACTGTGCTCAGTCCTTGTTTACAAATTTTTATGGTTTCACTTTTTATTTTTTAAGATTCTAATAGAATTATGTGATTCCAGGGTTAAAGGTCAACCCTTAACCCAGCCTTCTGGAAACCTCTTTTGAACAGACTTGTCCTGATGGCTTCTCTTGGATGGGCTGTTAAACAGTTTACCCAATAAAGCTGAAAATTAATCACATTAAAGTCACCTCTTTAGACATGCATTTTGGTAGTGTTTAAAGCATACTTTGCATGCTGTTCAGCTCCTTGGAGTTGCTAGGTTTTTCCTGTTTTCAGAATAAATAAAAGGAGATGTGAATAGCAGTTGTATTATGCACTTTTAAATTATTTTTAAAAGTGTATAAGGCCTGTTTTTGTTCCAAATTATCTTGACAAAAATATGGAATAATTTATTTGTGGCTAATGAAATTAAAGTAATGGAAAACAAAATGAAAGTGAAATCAGAATCTAACACAACAAGCTTAAGAAATATTGGAATAATTAATCACAATAAAAATTAATCATGTGTTAAATTTATTTCACAGTCACTAAAATGGTATTTAAATCAACATTAGCTAAAGTTAAAAAAAATAACCCTGTTCTGGATGAGCAAGCTGTTTCATGGGGAGCTATTATATATGCATTTGTTTGAAAGTGACTTGTTTCCACATTCTAGTTCTATCTTCCTCTTTAAATTGTATTAGCTAAAATTCTCCATAAAATTAAAATGTATCGTTAAAGCAAAGACTAGCAGTGCTTCCTGGAATATATTTTATTCCCTATTACGCTGCCTTGAACCACAAATAATTATAGCAATGAAATTACTTTAGATTTTTACCACCTTTGGTCAGAACAGAATCTGAGTTTAGAAACTGTGATTTGGATGTCATGTAACTTATTCATATTAAGTGATGCTCATGTGTTTCAGGCAGAGAAGACCAACTTAGAGAAGACTATCAGTGCTGTTATGTTATGGAAAGTAATTTGTGTTTAATATGCTTTTGAGATGTAGCACATTCTTGTTGAAATACTTTCTACTTTGAGACAGCACTAGAATTCTTTGTGTGTGGTTCAGCCAAGTCTCTAATTTTCATCATTTCAAAGCAGCTGGGAAGCGGAGCACTGGGAGGAGGGTCCCCCATGTCAAGAGGGAGTTGTTTTGCACAGGGCTTTTGACAGCACTGCCACTAACTAATACAAGATGAAAATTGCAGTGGGAGAGCTGAGGAATGAAGAAGAGCACAGTGGTATCTGGGTAGATATTATAAGGAGGATGGGAAGAGCCAGGCTGAAAGTTGCTGGTTGAGTTGCTTGAAAGCATCATGGCTGATTGCAGCTGTAAGGAGTGTTTTTCTTTGCTCACTTTCACACTTTCCAAAATTGCCTAGCACTAATTCCAAGGGCTATCACTGTTCTGTGAGAATGGAAGACTATTTTAGAGACAAATGGCTTTATCCTAAAGCCAAGCATTTTGTGGATAGCAAGAGACAGTCAGGACTGAGAGCTTCATATGTTGCACAGGCAGTTAAGCATATACATTTTATAATAAGCAGGATCTTGCACTCAGTTATCCAGGAAGCATGACTGTGTATTTTTAAAAAATGCAGTAACATGACTGCAATCACCACCCTGCAGCCTGATGTCGAGGCACCTCATGATGCAACTTATATTTTGGAGAGCTGTATCAAATTCATGTACATTTTTCAAGTTGAGACAGCTCATATGTGATTCATAGCACCTACCTTTGTAATTCCCAGTAATTAGGCTCTATCTATAGTCAGTGGAAGCTGAGTGAAACCTCTGGATTGCATTTATCTGCTCATAAGATTAAGTGAATTGTTCTGTCACGTAACTTGTTTTTCTCTATTGACTATACAGGCAACCTAGAGGACAAGCTAGATCTTACATAGCTAATGTCAGTTGAAATGTATTTTACTAGCATTATACCACATCCTTAAAGAAAAAATTACCCCCTCGTTGCCTCAATATCTTTTCTTCATATTATTATGCAAAAAGTATCAAACCTGTTTGTGAGGGATCCTGCATCAGACAGAACTTTGAAGTAGAACTGCACCACCTCTTCTATGAAAAGATTGGCCAAAAGGTTCTCAGTCTCCACAGGGTGGGCTTTAGGACACGAAGCCTAAACTAGAACAAAAAACCTCCCATCTGCTTGGTGAAAAAGATGTAAAAAAATAAAGTGGGCTTTCCTCAGCAAATTTTTGAAGGCTAGTTTCATTTCCTCAAGTTTAGCTTTTTCTTTTCTACACCTCTAACCTACCAAAGAAAGAGCAAAACAACTTCCCTCTGAAAGTCATTTCCAAAAAGGAACTAAACTAACCTCACACAAATTCATTCAACTTGCCTGGAAACCCCAGAGCCCCTTTCTCCCATTAAACCCGAAGAAGTCACTGCTGAAGTGACAGTCCCTGGCCGTGCCTCTGACTCCAGCCTCCCCTGCTTGCTGCCTTTCTCAAAGCTTCCTGCTTCCCCCTGCCCACGGGTTTTACCTGCTCACTGGCTCACCCAGCCCAGGCTGCGCAATTCACAGCAGCAAACAAGCATTGTTCTCATCCCAGATGAGAATAAGGAAGTCAGATTTCCTGAGAGAGCTAGCACACATGCCTGAGAATATTTTCCTGTCAATTACACTCATTTACATGCTGTCTAGTAGATGTTGCTCACTAGTGTGTAGTGGCCTGGCAAGTGGAATAAGTCACAATTATAATTGGCTTCAGTATGGCATTTTTGTTCTTGAGTTCAGCAGAGAACCGAAGGCCACAAGGATTTTCCTCATGAAGTCCATCCAGATTAAAAACAGAACAATCAGCCAAAGTGATGTAGGAAGCTTATTTATTTGGCTTTTAGGTGCTTGATTTCTGATTACAGAGCATATGTAAATCTTTTGTATTGCATGGCCATTACTTCTTTTATTACTTCCTTCTCAGATCAATGTTTTCTTGTTTAAAGACAGGAAAAACATGCATAAGTAAAGTTCATGCACAGGCAATTAAAAAAACTGAGACTGAGATTGCTGTAAAAATGAGTGGTGTCCTTGTTATACATTGTGTTTCGATTTTCTGTCCCATCACGTGTGAAACCTCTTTCTCCCTGCAGAGGGAGTACATAGTACAAAAACAGATAGTCTTTAGCAATTAAAAAGCTAATTGCCAGTAAATAGACAGAACTTGGAAAATCATAAACATCTGTTTGGATATTTAATTTCTAGTAGAATTCCTTTTCTGGGTAAGCATATACTCCTGTTTCTACTACCTTGTGCCTGAGATCACAAATAACCTCTGACATCATGCAGTTATTAAGTAACTATGACATCATAGCATTTAATACAATTTCAGTAGTAAGTTAAAACTTCCTAATATGTATTACAATCAATACTAACTACATCATAACTAAAAAGTCCTTGCAGATACCTCCTCAGGATATCATGACTGCACGCACATAGCTGGCTTGAGTTGCTCTTCTCCTCTGGTGGGAGTTCTTTTTGTCAGCTGGTCCTCCAAAATTTGGAAAGGAAAAAACTTGTTTTCATGAGGCAGAGGAGGTTTTGTATCATGCCATTCCTTAAGTATGGGTAGGTTAGTCTTTAGGTAGACCCTGCACTTCCCTTATGAAGAAGTTTCTAATCTCACTCATTGCCTTATCTATGCAGCTGGAACCCACGCTGACAGTCCCTGACAGAGTTCTGCTGGGTTTGCCAGGGGAAAACCAGGAGGCCCAGCTGTGTACATCAGGTCAAGCACAAATTGGAGAAGACAGCAGCAACCTCAATACAGTTAACAGCATATCAATTTGCAAATTAGAGAAGGAGGAAAATATATTTTGTGGAAATAAAAATTAATGGGAGAGCCCCATACCCTCAACCCACGCAGTATATTGCTGAATGCAAAAATCGTTTCAGTTTCCTTCTGAAAAAAAACCCCAACCAAACCCAACAACCAAACAAAAACAAACAAACCCCAAACCAGCAGGTTTAGACATATGTATGTATATCTGACAAGGAGTTTCTGAAAAATTTTCCGCAGAGCTTGGCTGAAACCTGCCAAAAACTTTTCTAACCACAAGAAAAACATAAACAAACAAAACCCAGTTTTGAGTGAAGCAGATACTTCAAATGAAAGTGCTAATTGAATCCCAAATCTGATAAACAGATTGATGGAAACTTTTCAAGTAAGTCTGCTAGTGAGAATAGGCTCAGGCATCCCACCGGGGCTGTAGCTTCTTGAACCGTATTGGCCCCGGCTACCCGGTGACACATGGCAGGGGAAGAAGCATGGGGCCTGAGGGCTCCTTACAGGCTGAGAATAAAAGCAATAAAACATGGAGCCAGACATACTTTGCATTTGCAAGGTAGGAAGATAAGGGAAGTGTAAAGTCTTATTTCCACCATGCATCATGCAGTGGGTTGACTTCCTCCCTGGGTAACAGGGATAACACAAGTCTGAGCTCTTTACAAGAAAGCTTCAGAGGCCACAGAGCAGCATCTTACTTCTCAGTTTTAGGCAGCTACTTAATCACCATTTAATCATCTGAGGTAGTTGCCAAATTTCTTCTGAGGGACTAAATTAGGGTTTATTTAGGGAGTTTTTCTCCCAGGATATAGCTTTTATGAAAGCAACATGCACGACTAATTGCAAAGTAATAAAATCTGGAGACTGGAATTAAACTTTATGGAAAAGCTGAAGAAAATGCTGTATTTTGGTATTAATTTTGACACAGTAAATCCTGGGTAAGCAAATGTAAAATGAGCTTATGTCACTCTGAATATAAGCGTTTACTGCATTGACACTGATTATCATGAGTTCATTTGCACTGAGCTTTCCCATTTGCACTGCATTTTTTCAGAAGGCCCCTGCACATGTTTGTTAGCTGGGCAATGCTCAGAGCTACAGGTTTAGAACTAGTCTGACATAGAGCTCTTCTCTTCTGATGGATGGACTCTTGCAAGCGTCTGCTTTCTTCATGGGCGTCCCACAAAATGTCAAGGCAGTATCATACAGCAGCTTGGGTTTTGACTTTTAGCTAGTGTCTGGGGCCCAGCATGTGTGAGTATTACCTAGACTGAACATGCTGATGTTTCTGCTCTTGAGGCAAAATGGAAATCCTGCTATAAAGGCAATCAGCTGGTTTGGAGACACAGAGTTGAATAACAATATTACTGCCATTTCTGCTGCTGTCTAGAAAAGGATGTCTTAGGACCTCCCATGATGACATCCAGACAGCACTGAGGAAAAAGAAATCCCGTTTGTATGCAGAGGAGGCACAAACTGGGCATTGGCATTGGAAGAGAAAACAGACGTGGAGAGGGAGGCCAGGAGCAGTTAGCACTGGGCATGGGAGTGGCAGCCCGCAAACACTGCAGTGCCATATCAACACTGAAAACCGGTGACATGGGGTTCAGCCCAAGGTGTCTACTAAGTGTTTGCTCAGTGCCTTAGCAGGTTTTAAGTCCCAGTTTCACTCTTAATGCTACCTGTGTTAATTAGTTGAAAACTAGCTTGTCTGTGTTAACAAAGGCTCCATCTGCAGAAGCAACCGCAATGTCAGTCAGCCTGGAATGGTCATATGGGAGTTCGAGATCAGATAAGGCTGAGCCTGGCTGAGAAAATTGAGACTTAAGATGAGAAGACTAGAAGGTGGGGTCAGGGATGGATGAGATAAAAAATCTGATGTAGAGGAGAACAGACTGAAATGGGCAGTGAGGTGATGTGCTCTGCTTTGGTGTGGGGCAGTAAAGGTGGGATGCACGCTGGGCAACGCAGAAAACACAGAACATGAAGTAATTCCTCTATCAGTGATCACTGCCCATCCAAGACAAAGTGCACTCCTGCCCTGTGAAAAGAGCTGTGTATGAATGTGTAATGAAAGACAGTGTCATAAAATGTGCACAGAAAGAGGTTTCATGAAGCCTGCACAAGGAATCTTAATAACAGCCTTTCTTGACTTTGAAGCAGAGTTGCCAACCACTCTGTTGTCACAGTTTTTTCTGTGCATGGGATAAACTCCTGTAGATTATCAAGTAAAAATACACCGCATGTTTTTGGATATAAGTGAAAGAATCTGGATTAGGGAGGATTTCTGCATCTTCCATAGCACAGCACAGCTGTACAACAAGTTTTTGGTTTGTTTATTTTTTTTCCTGGAAGAGTCCTGTACTGCTACTGGCTACAAGCACAATGTCAGAAAAAGTGACTTTCTGAATGGGAATAATATAGGGAAATTTACTAGGTGAATAAAAGCCCCATTGCTCTAGAAGTTGAATCTTTTTTTCTCTATTTTTTTTTGAGGGGAATGTATAATTTATTTAACTTTTCACCTCCTAAAACAGTCATTGTTTAGACAAGATAGAATATACCTTGCTCATAAAACATTTTTTTAACATGGTGAATTAAATCTGCTGATCAATAGCCCACTGAGTTCAATAGCTAATCTTTATCCTTTGACTGAGTTGCTAAATGCAAACTCCTTTCACTTATATTAGCTCAATTAATGCATGTAATCTGGTATTTAGTGTCTGATAATCTATGCTACCTACTACCTAATAATCTAGGTGGGAGTAAAACCTGATCTAATGTTACACATAACATCAGCACCGTGAAGAGGGGTGACATTCAAATGAAAAATGAGACTGAATGCCTTTTAATAGCTTGCAGGGAAGTGTGGTATATATAATAAAAAATATGGATTTTCCCCCTACATTTCTAAAGCTTCTATGACAGGCAATGTCATATAAGTTCTAGCCTTTATCTCCAAGTATTTTCTATGTGGAAATTCAGATAAATCTGTTGACATATGGAAGTCAACAGAACATGACATTGCAACTCATTGTATTGCTAGTTTGCTTTCCAGTATTTTGTGAAAGACCATTCCTGCTTTTTTCTGAACACTGGAGGACAAGACTAAATATAGGGCAAGGCAGCTCAAACAGTTGGAATGCCCAGTTCCCTATTGCCACAAAAGCCCATCAGATGTTTGTGAATTTATTATGCTCCAACTTAAAACTCTCTTGGCCTTTACAAGGCTATGCCGGTACTTCAAGATAATCCAGATGCTGCCAGTGATCCTGGGGAATCAGGTCCTAGCAAGACCAGCCTTCAGAAGTCCCACACCGTGGAGACCAGGGGAAAAGTCTGGAGCAAACGAAGATGTACCCTTAGTGGTGGAGGATCATGTTAGATCAGGTACAACAGGATCAGACCAGCCAATACTGAAGCCTCAGTACAAGAGAGGCATGGACATACTGGGATGTCGTGGCCTGCTGGTCACATCCCTGGTTTCTGGGCACATCCCCAGTTGCCAGTCTCAGTTGTCCCTACCTGACAGCTGAGTCCTCAGGGGCCACTTGTTCCCAAATAACGTCCCTCCTTTGCACTCAGTGGCAGGGGGACAGTGCTGAGAGGGTCTGAGAAGGCTCTCCTGGTGGTGATTGTCACTCATGGGTTTTTTCTCTGTTTTCTCTGCAGCAGGTGGGACCAGGAGGAGGTGGAGGGAACTGCCCTGGCCCTTTGCACTCTGGGAGACCTTGGCTGCCTCAGAGGCACCAGGAAGTTGAGATGTGGCTGCAGAGCTGCTCTCTTTGGCCAACCCCTGGCATCTCTCGGCAGGAAGGACAGCACACTGCCCCAGCCCTTCCAGGTAAGCAAGCCTGGTGAGGGTGTCCCATCCCTCTGGCTTCTCCTGTGGGGTGGTACCCCCAGGCAGAGGGACCCTGGGTTCACCAGTCCAAGTGAGTGGGGTTTGGGGCCAAAGCTGGCTCCCCGCCATGTCCCACATCACTTGCCTGCAGCCACCCCTCAATCCTGCCCCAGGGAAAGCAGAGCTGTCTGATTATGGTCCTGTATCTGAGGAAGGTTCACCTGCCTCAGGGCCTGTCTTCAGCCAAGCTGTCCTCCTGTGTCCCCTGCAGGACCTGCTGGCTATCCTGCAGGAGCAAGGACCATCCACAGAGGGAATATTCAGGCTTGTGGCCAGGAGCTGAGGGAGGCCTTCAACAATGTTGGGGATATTTACCTGGGAAGCAAGCCTGTAAACCTGCTGGCCATCATTGTGAGGGTGAATTTCAGGGGAGAGTGGTACAGAGAAGCATTTCTCTAGCTGGAACACTTCCTGAAGGCTCTGGAGATTGCTCCATGAGGCGACTCTTGTCAGAAGGGGAGAGAGGTGACAGTATCTCAGTGAAGGTCATCCCTCTGCTGTGGACCAGGCATGACCAGGGACCTTTCCTTTGAGGTGGGCTTGGGTGAAGTCAGGAGCTGGAAAGCAACATAATGCTGCCTTCCTGAAGTGCAGGAGTGTTGAAAACTAGCTAAGGGCACCTGGAAAGCTACACAACACCACTGCTGGCTTCCACCTGCCTTAGCAAAGCCTGGATGACATGTATTGGCAACATCTAGTTTACTAATGTTATGTTCCTGTTCTGTTAGGGTGGCCAACAGGTTGCCTGCAGCCAACCTCCCACTCCTTCTCAAATGGTTGCTCTCCCTACTCTACAACATTGGCCAAAATTCTGCAACCAGCAGGATGACTGCCAGCAACCCTGCCATCTACATGGGGCCAAATCTACTGAGCTCAGTCAAAGACCACCTGCTCCCACTGGTATTACTGATGGAGGTGACTGAGAAGGTATGCTGTATTCATCATCCAGCTACAGCTTTGCGGGCCCATCAGAGCTTTGCTGTTCAGAGGTACCTTGCTACCTGCTCTCTTGAGCAAATGCTTGTGGAGTAGCTTCCTGGAAGAGCAGCCTCACAGCTGCAGCTTTCTGCACAAAAGCAAGAGTCAGGAATGGGAAAGGCTGTTTAGTCTGTTTTCAGCTGCCTGGGTTGAAAACAATGGTTTGATGTGGGCAGGTGAAGGGACTGGTGGAGTTTCTCATAGAGGACTGCAAGGAAATATTTAGAAGATGGCTGGCCCTCTCAGTTCCTCAGCCAAGGAGTCACCAGCACCATTTGCCAGCTCCACAGGTATGAGGATGGACTGAGGACTGTTGCAGGCTAGGGCTTCTGGTCCTGTTGGTCCTGTTCCTTACAGTGCTTCTGGTGGACATCTGTGCTGAAGACTTGACAGTGGAAGGCTTGCCACACATTCAGAGCGGCAGGATTCACTAAGAAAATGTCATAGCCTCTGTTCTGCATCTGCCCTTCACTTGCCCATCATGCAGCTGCTTTGAGAGTAGTGCTCTTACCTTGGCATCATTTCTGGCAGGGCCGGACATAGAATTGTTGTTCAGCCCCTCTTATCCCATGTCCTCTGCTTGTCCACTGCCTCTCAGGGCAGGAACAGTTTACTCTTCAAGATGAACTAAACCCTAAGGGCCTCATCTCTGATTTCTAAAACCTGCTGGCTGAGTTGTTCTTTTCCAGATCCTTTCCATTCAGCACAGCAAATGTAGCAGAAAACAAGTATAGGGCTTTGGGTGGGCTTTGCTTTAACAGTTTTTCACTTCCAAGAGGTCAGTTTGTACATGTTTTGCTTTCTAGAGCTGCATTCAGAAGCCCAAAGTGGCCATGCAGGAGAAGCAGATAGGGAGTGTCAAGCTGAAGCACTTCAGGTCACAACACCCTCTCTTCTCCAAGGAGGAGGGCAGATACAGTGTTGGAAAATGGAACAGCAGAGGTATGTCAGGTCTATGAACACTATAAAAACCTGTCTAAAACTTACCTGAGGGTAGTTTCTGTGATAAAGGTGAAGCTGAAATGTATAGTGTCTTCTGCTCATGAGGTGTAGAAAAGAAATCCACTCCAGTGTCTACCATGTCTGCAAAAAACAGGCTACTGCTTGCTTCTGTATAACCAGTGGCTTTCCTTCTCTTAGCTAGAAATTCCTATGCTGAGACATAACTCTCTCCAATATGGACACAGGATCCAGCAGAAACAGAGTCCAGGTAGTGCCTCTTCCTGACATTAGATCTATTGTGTGTTTGGGTGAGCATTTTTCTCCCAGAATGATACATCATAAGGAAAAATGGAAAGATTGTTTGTCAGGTGCATTGAGCATGTACTGAATCAAGCAAAATACTCACAGGATGTCACATAGGAAAAGGCAGATTTGAAAAGCCTCCCACCTCAGATGGTGGTACTGCTTCCAAAGGGATATCCACAGAAATATTTCTTGGGAGAGAAGGAGAAATCCTGGCAGAAAGAAGTTGGCAAGCCTTTCCTAGCTCTCCTTTCCCAGCATCTCCTGGAGCTTTATTCCAGGATGAATAGCTGGAATAGCTCCTCCAATTAACTGAGTGTCACACCCCCATGTGAAAATTGTATTCAATAGCAAGAAGTAGTTGGTCCTTTTCAGATAAGGTTCAGTGCATTTGTATCTTTTACAAAAGGACTTCATTCTGTCTCTGAAAGGGCAGGCAAGGTCACCTGTCAGTGTGCAGCTCTGCAAAAGTTCAGAGTAAGGCTGGTGCAGGTTTGCCATCACACTTTGTGCAATGATCCCCTTAGAAACTGCTCAGCTGATCTGTCCTGTCAGTAACTGTCACCTTCAAATAATTTTAGATGAGATCCTAGTTCATCAGAGCTTCACAGAGTCTATTTTGGGGCAGAGGACTGTGTGAAGTGTGGATAATACAAACCCACCCAATGCTCTGCTTTTAAGAACTAAGGTAGAAATTTGCCAAACAGTAGCTTACTACTCCAGGTAGTCCCTTGCCACCTGTTAGCTTCTGCATTTTCCTTGTAAGTGCCTGTAGCTTTGACTGCAGTAGCTCCAGAAAGCATGTTAGATTTGCTTCTAAGCTTGAAACAACTGGAGAGCTTTTCAAAGGAAAGAAGGTAGGACGAGTTACCTTTGATTAAAAGAAGAATTGATTCAAGTTTATAATGGCTTTACCTAACTAATAATACTATGGCATGGAAAGGTTTGCAGGCCCTTCTCAGGGCATCAGAAAACAAAGAAACAGAAAGAAAACAGATCTGTGAAGAGTGGAGTTGTAGCCAACCAGACAAGAAAAGAAAAGGAGAAAAAGAGCTTTCAGGGGTTGGCAATTGAAAAAATCCAAGAGGGCTGAGAAGAACAAGAAGCCCAGGTGCGTAACAGACTCTGCTGTTCATCTTTCAACACTTTGAACATTACTCTAACTATATGAAATGTTTCCGTGATGCACAAAGGTGGCCACAGATAGGAAACATCCACCTGCATTTGGGAGAAAATATATGTCTGAAGAAAAATACCACTCCAAATTTTGCAGTTTTAATTTTGCGCTTGTTGAAGCTCTGCTTGTACAAAGGTAAGCAGACACCCTGGCAAGGTCACAGGAACTGCAGTTTTTAATTCTTTAACCTAATCTCTAAATAAAGAGACAAAGTCCACCTTTTTTGTTTGTGTTAGTTGGCAATCCTCATGAAAGCTTGTATTGTCTGAATCCCAAATACACAGCAAGGATTTCTTCCAAGTAGCTTTAGACATGAAGATATTGACACTTCTTAAAAAAAAAGGTCATATTTCCTCTGTGATAATTTAGAGGGGTGTAGTGGGGGAAAGAAAAAGAAAGACAAAACCACCAAGGCCCTATGCAGAAGGGATCCCATCTGGTGCCTTTGTATTCTTTTTCCCTGCAGTGCCCACTAGAGAGCAAAGCAGCCCAGGCTGGCTCAGTGCAGAGGGATGAAGCCAGACTGATTGCTTGCTGTGGTGTTTTGCAGAAAGAGGGATGCAAGTCCTGGAAGCAGCACAGTCCCGCTGCCTCTGTGGCTCTGCCCGAGGGAGTGTGTTTTGCCTCTGAACCTGGGTTGCCAGAAAGGGACAGTGGGGGATGCTCCTGCTCAGGTTTTGGAAACAGCTATGTGATAGCTCCCCTGGGGCTGCCCCTCCAGCCCTGCAAAGGGGCCCTGGAAATCTGTGTAAACCTGCAGTTCCCTGAGTTTATCGCATGTGTTTAAAGGGGCCAAAGCAATGCCATAGTCACTGCCAGTAGGAGTTCTCCCTTCTGTGCTGTGAACAATTCCTTTTACATTGTATTCCCCAAAGAAAGGGGAACAAAATCATGCCTATTCCTGCCTTTATGATCCTGTCAGTCTTTTCTGACTCTGTCGTTGTAGGTGCAGATTTATTTTTACCTGTGGGTGGCTGAGCTGTGACTCCTGGGCTACCAGGGGTGTGATGTGACCTCAGGACCTTCATGGTAGAGGCAAGGGGAGGTGAGGTGAGGAGAGACGAGAAGCCCGTGCTCTGCTGCTCTTGCTGATGGATTATATTTGGACAGGACTGAGGTGGATCAAAAAAGGGCACTGTGGGCTGCCTGCCCAATGGGTGCTGAGGTTGAGTGCTCCTGCTGCTCCTACCGCTCCAGGACATCCCTCCACCACCCTCAGAACCATCCTCCTACAAAAGGGAAAAAGTCTCTGGGAGGACACTGCGAGTGCAAGAGCAGCACTGAGTCCTGTACTTCCTGTCCTCTACCTCCTACCGGGGTGCAGGAGGCATCCACCCTTGTAGGAGGCTTTGCTGGTTGGTTCTTCAGTCCCACAAGCACATGTCCACCAGCTGGCAGAGCTGAGAGGTGGCTCCATGACCTATGGAGAGCTCAGTTTTTCAGTGCTGTATCACATTTTAAAAAGTATTTGTTAGCCTCCTTCAAAGCAAGGACTAATGTGATAAGGACCCAGAAATCTTCCCGATACAGGTTTGGGGAGGAGTGGCTGGAAAGCTGCCTGGTGGAAAAGGACCTGGGGGTGTTGGGCGACAGCCAGCTGAACATGAGCAAGCAGTGTGCACAGGTGGCCAAAAAGGCCAACAGCATCCTGGCTTTTATCCAAAACAGTGTGGCCAGCAGGAGTAGGGAAGTCATCCTTCCCCTATACTCAGCCTTGGTGAGGCCACACCTTGAATACTGTGTTCAGTTTTGGGCCCCTCATTACAAGAAGGACATTGAGATGCTGGAGTGTGTCCAGAGAAGGGCAACAAAGCTGGTGAAGGGTCTAGAGCACAAGTCTTATGAGGAGTGGCTGAGGGAACTGGGGTTGTTTAGCCTGGAGAAGAGGAGGCTGAGAGGAGACCTTATCACTGTCTACAACTACCTGAAAGGAGGCTGTAGGGAGGCAGGTGTGTGTCTTTTCTCCCAGGTAACTAGTGACAGAACAAGAGGCCATGGCCTTAAGTTACACCAAGGGAGGTATAGATTGCATGTCAGGAAATACTTCTTCACTGCAAGGGTTATCAGGCACTGGAACGGGCTGCCTAGAGAGGGGGTTGGGGCACCATCCCTGGAGGTGTTTAAAAGATGGGTAGATGGGGTGCTCAGAGATATGGTTTAGTAGTGGACAGGTATGGTTGCACTCCACAATCTCAGAGGTCTTTTCCAACCAGGCGATTCTATGATTCTTTTCCATTTCAGGATTGATTCTAGTCACGGTATTGATTTTGTAGCTTTTGAAAGAGTTGAAACAGCGTTTCTTGACCAGGTCATCAAAGAAGCTTATATATTCAGTTACAGTATATTAGTTCTGTTTACTACCTATCTTGTAATTGTGTCCATAACTTGGGTCAATCAAAGGTTTTTCTGTAAAATAAATACATACAGCTGTTTCAGAGGAGATGCACCCAAGTGAGGTAGGATTTATTTCCAATGCATTGAACTCTGCAGACATATGGACCTTGAAACCTCATCTCTTCTTGGAATATGTTGAAGTGCTTTTTTGATTAGCAATAAGTGCAAATATTTACTTACTTGTTAAAGACAATGGAAATATGGAACTGCATGTGACAAGGAAGAGAAAATGCTGTTAGTAATTATCTAAGAAGCAGAACTTTGAAACCTAGGCTTTTGTGCATTAGGGCCTTATTTACCTTGCATTTCACATTTGCTCATCATTTTAGCATTGTTTGTGAGGAGGAAAATAATCTTTCTGTATGCATGTTTATTTATTTACATTGAATAAACAGCATGAAATCCTACTACACTAATGATAATTTTTCTAGGATAATGAATATTAAAAGCAAAAGTATCCTTGCTAAAATAAGTCTGAGCTTCTGTTACTGTAATAAAAACCAGTAATTGTTTCAATTGCATACATTTCTAGCTACAGCTGTTGCAGAGTTGCTGACTACCATACTATGACATCCAAAACACAACAGACATCTTAAAGACTTAATACAAATCTAATATTTTGAATATGGTACTCCCTTAAAATATGTATTGTTCAATAATAGGTTTGTAAATGAAAGCATAAAGATTCAAATATGTTCCTGCTTGGCAAACTGAAAAGCATAATGAAATTAATAAATCAGATGTTAATAAATCAATATTTGTTGCCACTTCCCCTTGTCTTTTTCCCCTGTCCCGCTCCAGCCTCCATTCAGCCCTTCCAGGATCCCATACATTTATGTGAGATACTTCTGTCCAAGAGATTGCTGTATGCGTTGTCCAGTCTGCAGATAACAGCACAACTGCGTGCCTCTGGGAAATTCTCCTCCTTCATGAGTAAATCTGAAATAACTGCATGGACATCACTAGAGTGGTATCTGGTCCATGTCCAGGTTATGATGTTGGTCCTGGATTCTCTCTTCCAGCAGTTACTCCATGAGACCATTTGACCCAAAGCTCTGCCAGGGGGTCAGGAATGGACACGTGGCCACAAAATGGGGATGGACAAGGCCACAGAGGATCATGGCCACTCCTTCCTGAATGGATGAGGAACAGGCTCTGCATTAGTGCTAATGGAGGAATGATGGTCCCTGTAACCCTGCCCTATAAAACTTCTGTTAATAAAGTTTTGTGAATAGATGCCTTATAGGCTATGACCACAAACATTGCCAAACTGTCTGCAGTGATTAGCCCCACAGTGAGATGAGCATCCAGAGTTGCCTTGTCAAACGAGCCTTTGAGTTACCCACTGAATTTAATTTCAGTACACACCTCCTTGAGCAGTGCAGATCTATTGTTGACTTCTTCCCATGCACACCCTTCTCCCTGTAACCCATGTCCCCATCCCCAGAACTACTTTTTGCCTGCCACGTGCTTGTACCTGTAATATTCTCCTACAGGAGAGAATTGAGAGGGCTATTAACGTGGTGCCAGCTGATGGTGAAATTATTTCCATAAGTGATTTTTCTATTTGGAGAGGATCGTAACAATAATATATCAGCATATCAGCAAAAATTCAACCGTATGATAAAACAGAACTTTCAGGCTCCCCTCTAGCCTGCAAAAAGTGAGCAGCAACCTATAGGCAGGAGTATGTAATGGTCTCGACCAGAGTCAACATTGTATCGCATGGACCTGGTCTAGAACAGCTCTAACAAAAGTCTAGCATCACAAAGGAAAATTGAGGTAGATGCATCTAGTGACTCTAAGCAGACTATGCTTGTAAACTCAGTATCTCTATTCACAAAAATGATCATTAAGACAATAAATTTTACTTCTGTACTAGGCTCTTTTCAAGCTGGTTAGGTAACTGGTTTAGAAATTGGAGGTTTATTCAGGAAAAGATCCATTACAGAATGCAGCCTCTATTTCAGGTGGTTAAGAGAATGCATAGCACAAGGTTACATCTGCTGGTGTGTGAGCCGATGTTGGCTGAAGTCCCTGGACAGCTTCACTAAGATTCCTGTCCTGAGGCTGTTCTTCAACATCTTTCAGTTGATTAAGAAATACACATTCTATCTGCTCACTCTCACTGTGCAGGGCAGCATATTTGTCCCAGGTGGTATTTCATGCTCTGCTACCTGTCTTTCTAAGGGAAGAAGTCTCCATAATGAAAGTGCTTTTAATACTAACTGGAGCAGAGCAAAGGTGTGATGCTGTACAGCCTCTCCCTCTCAGGGAGCATTGATTTCAGGCAGTACAAATAGGATTTTAATGCCTTACCACATCGTGGGAACACCTGTGTCCAGTTCTGTGTAGTTCTTTGTATCACCTGAGGATTCAACAAACCACAGAATTCAGAAACAGATGTGGGATTATTTTTTTTAAATACTGTTTTCAGTGTTTCCCAGATCTAAACACAATTAGGTAAGGATATAATCTGTAAGACCAGCCCTGCTCCTTACTATCTTACCATATGTAGTCTGATTTTCTTCAGAGTCATCTTTTAGTGCACGAATGATAACCTTTAAATGATGGTCTTTCAACTCAGAGAACAATCAAAAATATTAGTAATATTTAGCTGATGCTGCATTTTCAGATGATGGATGAATTAAATCCACCTTCTTTCACTGATTCCTATTTCTTAATTTCCACACTGTCTCCTCCTGAAGAATCATAAAAATTACACATTTCACAAGATGTATGTTTACATATTTTCTGTTGGAGGCTCCAAGGGCACTCAGTGAAGGCATTGATGGTGATGGACATCAGCTCTAGTTTATTCTAGCACAACAAATTGCTCAGTAATTACTTTTGCTTTCTCTGATTTCTGCCTCCTGGTTTATTCCTTCTCAAGAGAAGACAGTCCCATGGGCTGCAGCCAGATCAGCCACGAGGGGCTAAGTCTGTCCCTTTCCAGTCCAGAAGCTCTTTGTGATGGACCCAGTTCTCCTTAGGAAAGGCTTCAAAATAAACTACCAGGCAGCATGAAAACCAATTTTTACAAGTAAGAACAGCCCTTCCTACCTCAGCCAGAAGGTCTCCAGAGAAGCCAGAGAAGCCAAATTCACTAGGATATTCAGCCATCACCCTGTGAAGTAGCCTGTTGCAAAGAATGAAGCTTTACTTTCACTGATGTCATACAACAGGATTGGCTGCTTTTTTCACTGTGGGTAAACACACTTGATCACAGGGCTGCAAAAGCTGTGGTTGTACTTAAACTGTGTATTTTCCTGAGTATACCTGCATCAAATTGTTTTAAGAGTTACCAGAACTATATTCATCTTCTTAAATAGTGTCTGTGGACTTATTAATTTTGAGTCCTTTCAAGGTCTGTTCCTCAGAAGGGCAGGTACTGGTGACAGCACACACAAGCTATCAGGGAACAGAGATACTATATAGAGACAGGCTCCAATAATCCATTTATCTGTGCTCAGCTGTTGCGTACAAGAAGGTCCACATTTGTGTTTGGATCCTGACCATGATGTTGCCTTCCTCTTCCAACATAACATATTAGTGCGTTGTTTTGATACACAAAATATGCCAAGGGATTGATGGGAGGGAGCAATTGAAAAAGCCGTGTTCAGTGGTGCCCAGAAACCCTTGACAAATGCTGATGGCATAGGCTAAGATAAAATACATATTCACATCCCTTTCTCAGTGCTTTCCGACTCTATTGTTGTAGGTGCTGATTTATTTTTACTGGTGGGTGGCTGAGCTTTTACTCCTGGGCTACCAGGGGCACAATGTGGCTCTGGCCTTCTTGGTAGAGGCAGAGTGAAGCGAGGAGAGAAGTGCCCATGGCCTGCTGGTCTTTCTGCTGGTTTTCATTCATGCATGAGTGAGGTGGAACAAAAAAGGACGCTGTGAGGCACCTACGCCCTGGGTGCCTTGGCAAGTCCATGGAAGCTCAGCTTGATGCAATCCTTTTCTCCAGCGTGAAGATAATCAACATTTTCTCTGCTTTCCTGATGATTCTGCCCTCCATCAAACCCCCATCCAGTTCTCTCATGCTTTCCCATGCCAAAATCCCGGTAGTCACTACATTGTTCTCCTTGTAAGCTCTCCCGAGAGCTAATTTCTTCTGTGATGCCTGCAAAGTGATTGACAATGATAGGCTGCTACTGCTGTTTTGTGGGGTACGAAAGCATAGTCATTTTAGATTGTAGCTCTGTAAGCAATTGAGTTTTCAAGTTTTTTTAACTTAAATTAAAAAAACAAACAAAACTGAAATCAAAGCTTTTTAAGTGTTCTCACCAAAGCCTAAACAAAACTCAGTTTTCATCCAAAAAAGAATTTCGTGTCATTTCAGGAGGACAGGAATAACATGGGCTTTTGTTGCCTGAAATTATCTTAGTGTCTACCCAATTCTAAGGAAAAGAAATTTTAAACAAAGTATTTCAGAATGAAAAAAGTGGGAAAAATTCAAAATGTCAAACATTTTTTGCTTGTTTTGAAGTTCTGTTTAAGTTCTTGAGAAGCCAAGCCAATCTGATAAATTAAAAATATTCCAAATCAGTCTTTCCATACACTTTTCAGTATGAAAAAGTGCCCTGTGGAAAATTTGAGTCAGCTGGAGTTCATTGGTGCATTTTCTGTTATCCATCAGTTATCTCCTGTTTCCACTGTTATCTTTCTGAAGCAGAGCATGGTTAGATAGCAGCTAGAAAGATGGGATTTGTTCTCTTACTATGATTTGTGTGCCTACCTAAAAGAAACAAAAGGCCAGGATTTCCAACTCAGAGAGTTTAGAAATCCCCACTTATTTCTGGTCCTAAGTTTTACTCTGTCCTGAGTTTATCTTGCTAAGTTGTTAGAACTCCCTGTGCTGCACTGATGAATTTCTCCTCCCTCCCAGCTGCCCCAGTGTGAGAGACAGCAGCTCTTCCCCACATATATGTCAATGCATGAGTTTCTGACTACTCTCAAAGAAAGCTTGGGTCACAAGTTTTGCACCTATGGCACCAGGGGAAGCAAGAAACCAAGAAACACCCTGAAGTACAAACAGTGTGGATAATTACACATTTGCAAGGTTTTTCCAAAGGTACTAAAATAGATGGTAGCAATCCCAAGTTACTGTTTATTACAGTAACAAGTTTTTCCTTCTTATATGTTAATTTTCAGATTCACTCCCATGTCCTCCTGTTTGTCTGATCCTGTATGTCTCCTTGCCCATCTAGAAGTGCATTGCCCGAGTCTTGGTTATTCTTCACTTTCTGTAGTCATTTATAACGATGATTTGTGCTCCTGAGCTTTGCTCATTTTATAATGGTACAAATGCAGTAGACAAGGGTGTGTTGCATTTCACATCTGTTGTCCAGATGTCTTGCAATTCTCATTCCCTCTTCTGAGAGACAAAGGTCAGATTTGATAAAGTCATCCATGGTTTTGCTCACAGTACTGGTGAGGAAAACCCATCTCATTTGTCATACATGAAGTTCCCTGGTCAATTTCCATGTGCAACATCAGTGAGTGTCCCTGGGTGGTGGTGAGGGGCTGCCACTCACACAGGGTGATAAAGCTGTATGTGCCTGGGACCTTGACTGGGCTGCTCACAAATACTGTACATGTAATAAACTATACCAATTTTGATAGTTTGTGGCTTAGTCCACACCTCTGCCCCCACATCTTGTGTACAAGGCTTGTCTAAAGATAAACAATCTCAGAATATGCTCAGTCCTTAATATGAAAAGCCCAGGGAGGCACACTATTAATGCTGCATCTTTATCTTCCAGTTCTTTTGCTACAGAAAACTTTTCTGGTGAGAAACTGGTGAAAAGCTGAATTGTTGCACCTAAGGGTGGCCCAGAATAGTGTCTTTTCCCTGAAAAAAAACCCAAACCTGTTCTGTAATGTAAGTACACATTCATCAGAGCAGGGACTGGAACGTGACTCTCCCACTTTCGCCCAGTAGAAGTCACCCTCTCCCCATTTTTTTCCTCCGGGGACAGTTAATATTTAATTGAGTGTATCCAAAGAAAGAGCTCCAAAAGAAGAAATTAAGAGAAACCTGTTTCCAGATGGTTTAAACTGCTGGTGAGGCCACCTTCCTGAGAGGTGGATAAGCCAAGTTCATGTTCCAGTTCTGAATCACACAGAGGGGATTTGAATGGGTAAGCATGACTGGACTGGAAGAATAGCAAAGTAACTGTAGGAAATAATATATTGACAGGAAAATTTCAGACATTGTGTCAAGGCAGTTTTTGACTAACTAAATCCTTTCTCATTAGTCAGTGATTAATGAGCAGTCTTCAGGAAAAATAAAATTAGAAAGCAGCAGTAATGAATGGTGGAGAAAAAAAAAAAAAGTCCCGTGTTTGAAAGAACTTTTGCATTTTTTTCTTCCATTAAGGTGTGTGTGACATCTTTGGCTATCTTAGGAACTGAAATTTTGGAAGAAGTCAGTATATTGGAAGTGGGAGGTAGAAGAACAATTTTCTTATACAGAATCCCTTAGGGAATATTTGAGCTCAAATTGCTTCAGTCAAAAAGCAGTGTATCCTATATTTAATTAAGTATAAAACCCACATGAGAAATAATCTTCCAAGTCTGATCTGGAAAGGCCACTTATCCCAATCAAAACAGAGCAAGTAGGTGTACAGAACTTTGAGAATGGTATTAGCTCAAGGCAATTCTAAACTGTTAATTTGATTCTTGTTGGGAAAATTACAAATGAGCAATTTTTTTAAAATGGAACAAATGTTGTGGTGGTGAAAGTTTAATTAGAAGTTACGTACCTGCTCAGTTTTTAATGGCAATAACCAAAATGTTATAGCACTGTAAAAGAAAAAAAAAAAAAGAACTGATAAGACTCAGAACATTTGACATAAATAGAATGGCTTTCCTGAGTATGCATATTTAATCTCAGTTCTAGCCAGAGCATCTGTCAATCATCCTGGAGTGAATTGGTGTGTAAGCACCACAGGAGCAAACTTAAGGGGAGGGAGATGTTAGAAGTCATCCCCACACCTCATGGTGAAACACGTATACCCCCCTGCATTAACAGTGCTATTCCACAGAAATATTAGTCAACCTTTTCTTAAAAAGAAGACTTGTTTTGGGGGTTGGACATATGACCAACAACAAAAGTAACTTAGTCAATTTTTTGTTTATTGTAGTATTTTACCATTTAATAATGATGAAAACACAAGAATAACCATAATGATTTAGACCAGGGAGCCATCTAAATTACTTTTTGCATTCCACAGTGGCAACATAGGGTGCCCAGGGAGGAGGAGGTACAGGACAATCTCATATGACTTTTCTCCTCCTACTCTCCTGGCATGTGAGCATTTGCAGCTTGGGGAATTTCCTGAACATTCTGTGATTTTTCTATTTAGTAACAGGCAATGGATCTCTCTTCAAAGTTTGTGTCCAGGCTCTACTTACACCCACATAAGCTTCTCACCTTCTCAGTGTCCCCGGTCTAGGAGTGCCACAGGTCCGCTACACACTGGGGGACAAATAACCTTCCTTTGATAGTTTCAAACCTGGCTTTCACTAGCTTATTTTAAGGTCTGTAAAAATTGTACTTGGCCTCTGCCTCATTGGAAGAAATTTTGGTGGTGGTGGCCACAAAAACATGGAGACCTGGCTTGTTTTTAATATTTTCCTTTGTTTCATCAGAAAATAGTTTCCATTGGAATGATTCTTTCACTCAGATTCAGGGTTATTTCAGAATACTATGTCATTTTTTGCCGTTGGACTTGACCTGATTTCTTCCAAATCTCATTTGACAGAAGAAAAAGGCACACGCTACATAATTCATTAGATAGCAGAAGTGCATTAAAAATGTATTTGACAAGAACTAATCCCACCAGGAAACCAAATAACAGCTTGTTTCCTCAAAGCGGTCTTGATGGAGCAGGCCCATATTTAAACATTATATTTAGACTTTCTTTATATTAATTGGGGGAAAAAATAATTCATCATGCTGCTCATGTTAAAAAAACCCCAAACAAACAACACAACAACCCCCCCCCAAAAAAAAATATGGCAAGGTCAGTTGAACAGTAGGAAATTAATGAACCGAAACAAACAGTACTGTGCTCAAAACCAAAATACATATACCTTTGGGCAGCAGCCTAAAGAAAAAATATTTTTTTGAAATATTTAGTGAAAATGGCAGATCCGGGATAAAACCTTTTTTTATCTGCTCAGCTCCAGACAAATGGCATGAATAGGTAACCTGTGCTTGCAGATGAGTGTTTGCCCTCCTACAGAAAGAAACCATATAGAGAGGCTAGTGATGTGTCTGTTGCCCCTGCTATGTGTGGCTAAAGGAGGAGCTCTCTAAGGACAGAGGATTTACTTTGAGTTCCTACACTGGAACAACATTGCCTTATGTCAGGATATATATAGCAATTCACTGTATGCTTGAAGCAAAACTGTCAAGAGGTCTCCAGAACCCATTTTAACATCAGCCAAACATAAACTATTGATTGCTAGGCTGTTTAGATCTCTTTCCTTTGACTCTTAGGATTTGACAAGAAACATGCTGCTGCATAAGATCTATAATACAGTCACATGGAAATTTTTAGAGGAAACATTTCCTGTTTCTTATTTCTTTTTTTTTTTTTTTTTTTTTTTTTTTTTAATGTTGGAAAAAGACAGTATGTAAGAAATCTAAACATCCTGCAGAATCTTGTCAGTCTGTGGATTGGTTCAGTAGAAACAAGGCAATTTTCCCAGAGAATTTTTCTCTGCTTTCCTTCCCACCTGATGTGCTCCCATCCAGCCTGTCTAAAAGGCAGGTGCCAAGCCCAGAGCCTGGCATCCTGGGCCAGGAGCCTCCTGGTTTCTTATAGTGCAGTGCGGTGTCTTCTGTGGGTGAGAAGGGAAGGAGGTCAACCAGGGTAACATAATCTCTTTCAAATTAAGTGTGAAATGTATTTGGGATTTTTTCCTATGGTTTTTGGAAATGTTCAGGGTATTTTTGTTCTTTAGTAGAAGGCAGAAGGAGAATGGGAAGAGATTCCTTCTAGCCAGTCAATTTGAAATTCTTAATGGGTAAATAATTTCTCTCCTCTCTCAAGAGCATCTCCTGCAGTACATGGTACTCTGTAGGAGGAATCTTCTCAGATCAATGGCCTATCTAGGAAAATGTACATTCTTAAATCCTAAACCAGACATTTAATTAGAAAGCATTTCCTTTTCAATTGCCTTCATGTATCCCATCAATACTCCTAACGTTTCATGAATAATTCCTTTTCCACTCAGTCTGAGAAGTGCATGCCTTTCCAAAGAGTTCTTTTGCCAATCAGGCGACTAAAGGAAATTAGCAGAGCAGCAAAAGTGCTCAGCCCTAAATCTCAACTATTAAGAGCAATGGTAGCTGTTGTGTATTGCAAAGTGATGAAACCTCTGATGGTTGCCTGCATAGAAAGTGTCTCATCATTAGTAGATATGATTAAGATGGGAGAAGAAATAGATTCCATAACAGGGAAAAAATTAAAAAGACGGATGTTTCATGCAAAACAAAACTAAAAAAATAATAGTTTTCGGTTTTTCTTAGGCGTGTAATTTGCTATCTAGTGTAAATTGAAATACAAATTTGAAGTATAAAGCCAGATTTAAATGTAAAGTACATAAACTGGAATACAGTTCTAACTCTAGATAAATTTGAATGCCTGTATGAAAAATTTAATACATTTTAATCAGATGAAAATCAGAAGTAATTAAAACTGCTTAGTATGAGTAACATTTGAGGCTTTTATTGTTTGCAACATCTTTATTAAATGAGATAATGCCAAGGAATACTTGTTTTTTAAGGGATGCATCTAGTGTTGAGTCATTTTTTTCCATGAGCAGTTTTCCCATGATCAGATTTCCACTGAAATTTGGTAGAGTTTCCTATCAAAAGCTCATTCATTTGGAAGCAGTTCGTCACTACTGAGGCTAATTATTCAGTGTAAGATAAGAGAGTTGAATGTCTTGCTTTGTAAGAGATATGTTCCTGAGATCTATTAAAAAAACACTGTTTAGCTCCCAGGCAGATGCCACATTTCATTTACCATTTGCAAATCTATTATGTAGATGACATAAATGAATAAGTAAAAGTGAAGAAGTACTGTTTGTGGGAATTTTTTTTTTTTTTATTTTAACTGTTTACATTTATTTTTCCTTAGAAAATGTGTATATTCTGTTCCAGAGCTGCACTTCTGGGTCAGAGAATTGGTGGTTGTAACCCTTCATCGTATTACTGAAGTCAGCCAAAAATGTGACCCATGTTGGTTTTTTTAATAAGAAAAAAGGGATATCTGTGGATTTGAGGTGTGATGGAAAGGACATGAAGATGATGCTGACTTAATCTTACTCTAGAATTAGGCTTGGTAGGACATAAATTTTCAAATTAACTACATTTATTGGCTGTAGCTTCACATTTTAATGTGAATTCTGTCATGAAGATGTATTAGTGATTCATTTTATTGAATTATATAATGAAGATTCAAATCACACTAGCTGAATTCTATCTTGGTCCCCATCCCTATTTGGTGAGCCTGAGCCTTCAGGGTCACCTTATCAATAAACTGTATCTTGACTTAAGTTTCCAGTCATGCAAATAATTAGTGTGAGCAGTGGTACTGAAACTATTAGAAGAAAACTAATTACCAGTTGAAATGTTTGCAGGAACACACCCCAAATCTTTAGATATGTTGCTTAGTTACCTCAACTGTGTTGAATATTCAGCCTTCTTCATTAATTTTGACTGAAAACATGGAGTTATTTTCAGCAATGAAGGATGAAATAAAGTATCAGGAAGATCTAGGTATTCTTTCTCCTGACCTCAATTTTTAGCTTTTAGCATGAATCACATGTGAAGCCAGGGCCAACTACTGTAATCCTGGAATAAATTTAAAATGTTTGCATCAACACCTGCAATCTGTACCAATTTGCATAACCCACCATTTGTACTTCATGTCCACAACAGCACTATATTTTTTCTGTTATGTTTCAGTGGTTTAGTAGATGTCTGTGTCTGCTTTATGCTGTTCTGGAATAGATAGATTTTGTTTTGTGATGAATCCTAGTAGAGCAGTTTGGGATCATCTATAGTCCCAGAAACCTTTCTAGTGTGCATAAGGGCTGAGATAAGATGCTTTATGAGTACAACAGAATCACTGAATCACTGAATCACAGAATGGTTGAGGTTGGAAGAGACTTCTAGAGGTCTTTTAGTTCAACTGCCCACTTCAAACCGAGTCATCTAGAGCAGGTTGCCCAGGATTATGTCCAATACAATTCTGAATATTTCCAAGGATGGAGACTCCACAGCTTCTTTGGGCAACCTGTACCAGTGGTTGACCACCTTTATGATAAAAAAATGTTTTATTGTGTGCAGATGGATTATCATATATTTTAATTATGCTGTAACTGAAAGTATGCATTCATTTGCCTGGTCAAAGAATAATCTTTATCCACAGTTTCTCAACATAGTAGTCAGAAGTGACATTGTGCTGCAATATTAGATAATTTTGGATGTCTTGGGTTGTAAATCGTCCTTGCTGGACAATGGATAAATCTGTCTGTGCTGCTTGGCCTTTAGGTGGTATTACTTTCCAAAGGATTTTTTTTTCAGTTCATAATTTTTAGCACTAATTTTAAGTATTGTTTTTTCCTATAAATGGTGATATTTCTAATTAAATTACACCACTGATGTTCAGGAAACTGCTGCAATTGACAGAAGTGCCTTCCCAGCTGCATCAGGATACCTCACTTCACTTGACAGATGTGCTGCTTTTCTCTCTTCATGTTTTCTTATTTTGACTCACACCTTTAAAGGCAGCAAACTGCAGTTTCCCAAAGTCAGGTTAATAATGTGCTACCAAAGACAGTCTGCTTCCTTCATCCACCAGCATTCTTCAACAGAAAAATAAAATACTAATAAAAAAAGCTGCTATAGCTCAGTCCAGGAAGAAAGATTTTTTCTATCAGATAAAAGGAATGTCTCCAGTCTCTCTGTCAGGGCCTGCCAACTATCTATCATGGAAGAGGAATTTTTCATGTGCTAAACTATTTTCTCACTAATTTTATTTTAAGAAAAGTAACATAATGAGTATTTATTTGGGGTGCTCGGTATATTTTACTTAAGGCCAGACAAAAAAGGAAATCTGGTATTTGTTTTATTTCTAGTTTAGCACTTTATCTGACAGATTGGCATGAGAGTAGACATGAGAGTATAGCTCATTCATCTGTGTATAAGATATTAATCTTAGAGCATCACAAAACAATTTTATTCTCCACATTATCAAACAGTCTAATTTGCAAGGATGGATCCTGTGTCTAAAAATAGTTTGGAGATGCTATTCAAGTAGCAGTGCAGCTTTTTTTTTTTTTTTTTTTCTGGAATCTACTTTAAATGTTTTTTTTTAGTTAGCTCTGTTGGGTTTTTTTCCAGGCTGCTTAATAAATCTCTGAAAACTGAATCCTCAAATGCTGTCTCCTGACAATGAATTCTGGAACAGTGGCCAACAAAAAGCAATACAACTTGAGTGGCACTTGAGCAAGCTACTGGCCTAGAAAGATAAAAGGTGCTTTATAAGTATATCTCACAGTCTTGGAGCTGGGTATTCAGGTAGAGTTTTGAAAGCAGTGAGTGCACAGTGACCCACTGGGTTGCCAGAGTGTCTGTGAGAGTGTCATATGGTGACCCTTATCATGAGTTTGATCAGATTAAGGGCTGTGTGCTCTGACATTAAATCAGAGCACTCAGACATATGTGAGACATGAGAACAGCCTTTATGAACTCAGTAAGATAACTCACGCAGTGACAATTAATGCTTTTTAACTTGAGATCACAACATTTAAAACCCTGTAAGCCCAATGACACAAGTACAGTTTTCCTCATCTCTTCCCTGATACGCACCAGAAGAAAAACATGAGCAGTAGATATTAAGCCACTGGAAGGTCCAGGCAAATGCTACGTTGTTGGCAATTCATTAAAAAGCAACTTTGACATTTTGACAAATGAATAAAGTTCACCGATTGTATTTTGCTGTTTTATCTGAAATCTCTTAAGTTTCGCAAGTTCCAAATGTCAGGTAGGTTTCTGAAACCTCAGAGCAAAAGAATAAGCTATGAGCTTCATATTCCCTCCTCATCACATGTTTGCTTAAGGTCTTTTTCCCAACTGATCTCAGCTAGAGTTACTGATTTCTTTAGTTTCAGCTGGAATTACTCCTGTGGGATCATTCTGTAGCTCTGTATTATAATAACAAACTTTTAAGGTTTTTTTTTTCTTTTTTTTTTAAACAGTTTTGTTAAGGTGATATTACCCCTGCAACATCAGGCTTTTTTTCCTGATGACCCAGCATGCTGCTGACATACCAGATAATCCCAGTATGTCACCTCCTTCCAGTTCCTTGGACCCCTGTGCCAGGCACCCCTTCCTGCCTGTGGCAGGGGTTAGGCTGTTCCACTCTGCCGCATGGTCATGGCCACCTCCCCAGGTTGCAGCAGCACCATGCCTGCCTCTGCAGGAAGGGGTCTGGGTAGGTATATACAAGTGAGAGGAGTCAAAGAGGCTGGGAGTGCTTAAAATGGAAAATATTTAGACAAATTAATGAGCAGTTGTTGTGAGTCACCAAAACATGCACATTATCACGGGGTAGGTTCTGTATTCCACTGGGGAACTGTCTATTCAAAGTGCAAACCTCTAATCTTCTGCAATGCCATACCTTAAACAGCCTTATATTTTTCTGTAGTGGTCTGCTTGTCTCTTCTGGCCACTGTTTTGGAGTCCCATGTCCTCCTGTAGCAGGTGGCACAGCCACTGCTCAGGGCTTTTCAGGAGCCTACTGCAGGCTCAGAGACCACCAGCAGATCTGTGGGAACACTGGGGCCATGCCAAGTGCTGTGGAAAACCGGGGACATTGGAAAAGCTGTGCAGAGCCCTTGGACCTGATCCAGAGCTTCCTGAAGCCAATGAGAGTCATTCCATGGACCTGCCTGGCCACGCACCCCTGGGGCAATTAGGGTTCCAGTGGGTCACTTCTGTGGAAACAACTCCACTTTCATGGAGCTCATGGCAGGACCGCCTGTCTTTCTTCTGTTGTTACTATATTTCAGTAGAAAGGTGTCGGAGAAACACGTAGTCTGTCTGGATCTTTATATGTCTGTGCCAGTACTTTCTGAATGGCAGTCCCCTCCTTGAGCATGGACAAGAGAAATACATTGAAGTTAGCTGCAATTTGGTTTCTCATACAGTAGATGGAGTTTTCTATTTTTAAATACAGCAACATTCTGTCAGAGAAAGGAGAGATGTCAGAAACCCAACCAAAACACCAGAGCCAAGCACCATGAATGTGGGAAAGTTACCTTCTGGATCCAAGCGTTGGAGAGCTCTGGTAGGCCCACCTATCACAGAAACAGATGTGTGTAATTAATAATTGGCTCAAGCTAACTGCCCAGTCCTAGATAAAATGCTTGAAGATTAATCACAATTTTCTGAATATCTTTTATTTATTTATTTATCTATTTGTTTATTTTACCTGACCTCTCGTGAGACTTCTGCCACATGGGGGAAAAATATCAGGACTGTGATATGCAAAGAAACTGCATGGGGGGGGAATCTCACTGCCACCATGAAGTGTTTGGTGAAGGGACTGGTAATGATTAGGGGTCAAAAGGACACAACAAGAAGTTTGTACACAAAAAAGTCTGTTCTTGGGCAGATTTATAGGAAAAATCAAGAGGTAAATAATTGTCTGATGTGCTCCAGTATATGAATCAATAATAATGCTACTAATTGATCCCAGGCATCTTCATATAGGCTCAAACCTCTCAGTTCATCATTCCGGTCTATCTCATTTCCCTCCAGTTTTCAATTAGACAAATATTACCTGAAGTCACATGAAGAAGTGTTGTTAGCTACTAGATAGCTGTTCATCCATGGCTGAATGTCAATGTGCATGGAAAAAAAAAATATTGTTGCCTCCTTCACTCATGTGTACAAGTGTAGATCCTCTGAAATCACTCTGACTGCAATGGAGTTACGACAGCCAAGTATTTAACCTATAAAGCATATTGACATCATTTAGATGCAAAATGCTGCTTAAAGATAATGTATTATTGGTAAATTGTAGTGCTCCTGGCCAACTGGTTAGTGTTAGACATCTCTAAAAGTATATTATAATGAAATAAATGGTATTCACTTCTGTGTATGTTTTAAAAATACAGTGAGAGCAAGTTAAAATTCCACTATAACCATGGCTTGCTCTGTTGTCCTGGGAATTTTGCATCAGTTCAAGATGACTTCTGTTCTGTTTTAAGATTTACAGTCTCCATAACTCTTACAGATCCATCAGATTAGTTTTTTATTGTATTGACTATTGACAATTACTATCAAAACCTTGCAATTAAGTACATTGGCTGCAAACATAACATATGTAATGACCCTCTAGACCCTGGACAGGAGAAGGACAATGTGCTTAAGAGTATTATATCTTTATCAATGATCTGAATGAGGGGATTGAGTGCACCCTCAGTAAGTTTGCCGATGACATCAAGCTGGGTGGGAGTGTTGATCTGCTTGAGGGTACAAAGGCTCCATAGAGGGATCTGGACAGGCTGGATCAATGGGACGAGGCCAATTGTATGAGGTTTAACAAGGCCAAGTGCTGGGTCATGCACCTGGGTCACAACAACCTCATGCAATGCTACTGGCTTGGGGAAGAGTGGCTGGAAAGCTGCCCAGCAGAAAAGGACCTGGGGGTGTTGGTTGACAGTCAGCTGAACATGAGCCAGCAGTGTGCTCAGGTGGCCAAGAAGGCCAACAGCATCCTGGCCTGTATCAGAAATAGTGTGGCCATCAGGAGTAGGGAGGTAACTGTCCCTGTACTCGGCACTGGTGAGGCCGCACCTCAAGTACTGTGTTCAGTTTTGGGCCCCTCACTACAAGAAGGACATGGAGGTGCTGCAACGTGTCCAGAGAAAGTCAACGAAGCTGGTGAAGGGGCTAGAGAGCAAGTGTTATGAGGAGTGGCTGAGGGACCTGGGGTTGTTTAGTCTGGAGAAGAGGAGGCTGAGGGGAGACCTTGTCACTGTCTACAACTACCTGAAAGGAGGTGTAGTGAGGTGGGTGTTGGTCTCTTCTCCCAAATAACAAGTGATAGGACAAGAGGGAGCGACCTTAAGTTGTGCCGAGGGAGGTTTAGGTTGGATAGTAGGAAAAGATTCTTTACTGAAAGGGTTGTCAAGTATTGGAAGAGGCTGCCCAGGGCAGTGGTGGAGTCACCATCCCTGGAGGTATTTAAAGGACATGTAGATGTGGTACTTGGGGACATTCTTTAGGGATGAACTTGGCAATGCTAGGTTTACAGTGGGACTAGATGGTCGTAATGGTTTTTTCCAACCAAACTATTCTATGATTCTATGATTCTTCTTACTAACATCTCTCCTTATTTATTTATTTTCATTAACATTTGTTGAGCTATCTGTCCTCAGGCGTCAATAATTTTTCATGGTTAATAAGATTCCATTAAAACCTCTTGATTGAGTGGTAGGGCTACAAGGTAAAGTACTTGATAGTATGTAGTGTCAAAGGTAACTTTGCCTGTACAATCAAAGCTTTGCATTTTGTATTTGAAAGGCTGGACTACAGTCCTTCAAATAATGGCATCATCACATGCTGGTTTTCTCTCAAAGCACCTAGTCTTATCAAGAAGAGCAAAACTGCTTGTGCTCAGTGACCAAAGCGATATGCATGAGCAGACAAGGGAAAATCAGGGAAAGCTGGGGAAAAAAACAAGCGTTTGGGATGGGGAGTACCATTTCGTTTGTATGGTAGGGTCCACACTAAGCACAATGTGCCCCTGCAGTGTTTCAAGCAGGACAAATCCTCCACCATCCATGCTGATGGTGAGGCAGAAATGCTGATGTAGCAGTTGCACTTACTCCACACTCTTCAGAATACTGTCTGAGCTAACTGGTGCCCTGGAGAAGTGTCCCTTAGGCCTTGTACATGGAAGCCAGTGACAACCCATATATTTGTGGACAGACTGCCATTTCATGTCCTTGGACTCCACACCTGAGTAATGTGGGTATGCCCAGCCTCTGCACAGAGCGGGAAGAGGAGGGAGAATGTGAGCTTTGAGGGAGAGCTGCTGCTGGGGCAGCATGTGCTCCCGTCCTTCTGTCTCTTATACATTTGCATCCTTGTGCAGGCTACACAGGAAGAGTTTGAAGGCTGCAAGTACAGCACAGGACACAATTTGGGGTTTCCATTACTGTAGTGCCATGTAGATATATTTAATGGCATCCAAAGCCTGCAATGGTAAAGTAACACCATCTTGCATTTCGTAATCGCCAAGGGCTTCTGATAATTGCTGCCTCTTCAGAGCCAAGGGATGATGACCTTCACCACAGCTGGCTGCAAGTTTAAATAATTTCTGTACTCCATTCTGGAGATACTTGAATCTGACTTCAGACATTATGACCCTGATGATCCAAACTCTGATTCTAAATATTATGAGGTGTAGGATCCAGACAGAACATTCAGGTTTAGCAGTGATTTGAATTCAGCAATTTGTCTTATCTGAGGAAAATACTTGCTTAATATTATGTACTTTAATCTAATTAAACTTTCCTGCCCTTTATTAATTGCATACATGATTTTGTTTTTGTTTCCTTTTTAATCATGTCACATGATTAAACATAGAGTCTGCTTTTCCCAAGCCACTGGGCACATCTGCTACTCCTTCTAGCATATATAAAGTGGCTGTGTTGTAATGGATTCCGAAGCTGGCATGTTGCAGTAGACCAAGGCTTGGCTGGTACATCCTCAGTACGTGCTATAAGGAAAGTAGATGAGTCTAAGGATTGGTTATGCCTATAAGCCTAGGGTAATCAGGATGCATTTGAAAAAGAGGCAAATATGTTCTGGCTTTATTTGCAGATTGCTGCTCACAGATTAGCTCATTCATTTGAGTATCTCAGAAATGGAGGGCTGAGTGCTATTGCAGGAAATCAGCTTATCCAGTCCCTCCATGCTGGGGCAGGATCAGTTATCAATACTGGGAACAGACTGGAAATAAAAGAATATTTTCTGAGACAAGCAAAACACAAAATAAAGTTCATTAATTAGAGCAGCCCAGCTTCAAAGGCTCCCTCGTCTTTAATATATTGATGGGTGTTCAAAGTTCTGCATGGTGCCTCCCCCTCAGAAAGGTTCCTTATTGAATACTCGACTATATTCTGATGAAACTTCATGTAAATTGTAAGAACTCAACTAATTTGTCAGTATTGACTGAGTGTCAGAATTAAAGGCAGTTGCAATGCTCAGTTACTGTGTAAGTCCATTGTTTAAGTTTTTTTTTTTTTTCAAAGTAAAGAAAGAGAGTTGCACAGATTCACAAGTGTTGTGCACAGTCCATGAGACAGGATGGAGATCCAGAATACTCATCCTTTACTGCTGCAAAATGGAGCCATTGCTACTGAAGTCATCGGAAAGAGAAAGGGTTTGGGACATTGCATTTAGGCAGTGAGAACAGTGGGAAAGGATCATCAGTTTAGTGCCTAGGTGAGTTAACAAAGATCAGGCAAGTGCAGTCCCTCAGTAGCAGAGATCTGTTCTGGCAAGACTCCTCTGCCTTCTCACCAGGTTTTTTGCTTTGTTGCCTCCATAAGACAGGCTGTGAGCCTCCTCATCCTGTAGGAGATGGGAGGTGGGCAGCAATTCCATTGTTTAAGAAGTACTGTGTGATCTGATCCAGTGCAGGTGATTTGATCTATGCAAGCTGCTGCAGGTTGCTCTGCATGTGAGGAAAAGGGGCTCTACTGGTCTGGTGTTGAGAGAAAATGTTACTGCAGGTATTGTGGAAGCTGAAATGAAGAGTTAAACATAGGTGGGAGAGAGACATTAAAAAAAATTGATGGGCTGTTAATTCTGACCCTAATAACTAGCCAAAGCAAAGTTATTTTGGCAGCTCTGGAGTCAGGGTTAAGGCAGGGATTTTTCTGTTCCTTCCACTTACTGATAGCTTCGCAAAGAAAAAGAATGAGTTCAAAAGCAGCCGTGTTGTGTTTCCCCTTCTCATTTTCTTTTTCCCCACCAAGCCTGAGGGTCACAGTGGCTTATTTTGTACTGATGTCTGCTCACAGACAGCCCCCCCATGAGCTGGGGGTAGCCTCAGTAGCTGGCTATGGGGCTCTTCTGGCCCTCAGGCTCTGGCATGTACCCTTTTTGTCCTGGAGAAAAGTAGTGTGCGTATCAGGCACCAGTTGTTTCTGAACTTGGATTAATAAATTTGATGAAAAAAAAACATGAGGGAAGATACCTAAAAGCAGAAGCATTCATTTAGACATTTTAATAATGAAAAATATCAGCCTATTTAGCTTGACATTTTCTAGATAAAACATTTCTCATTTTCATTTCAAGAAAGCACTGTTTTCATTTAAAATTGATCTACATCTAAAAGAAAGGGTAACAAAAGAGTAACACAATTGAAACATTGATTTTTCTTTTGCCTGAGAAAAACTTTGAAGGCTGAACTGAAAAAGTTTATCTAGGGTTGTTTTTTGTTGTTGTTCTTTTGCTATGTGAAAATTAAAAAGGAAATAATATCTGCTGTATTTTTCCTTCATTCAGTTCCGGTCTCCATCTTCCCTCCCACTCCCACCCACCAATCCAATTGGGCTAACACATGTCTTTGAACAGCTCTAGGCTTGAATGAAAGATTGCCAAGGAATGAGACAGCCATTAAGTGACAGTTATTCATCATCATTATGCTTTCAGTAAATCCTCACCGAATGCTCAGTCTCTGATAATCGCTTTTCCAGCTGCAAAAGGCCTGACCCACGACTCTGGCAGCCAAGTCGCATTCTGCACTGGAAGTGGAAAGCAGAGGTTTACACCTGATATGGTCCTAGTGATTTATAAATACACTATAGATACAGTAATAAATAGTTATAAATAGTATTAAAATCCTGTTTCTTTTCAATGGCTAGTAAGACTGTTCCCTTTATGGGGGACATTTTAGAAGGCAGGTAGTGTATATTCTAGTGAAAATCACCTGTGTTTGCCATGTGAAATCACAGAGTGCATAACTCAGAGGTGATACTGACCTTTGCATCATGTTACAAAGCAAGGCTTACTTCACCAGCTAAGCATGACACATTAATATATCTCCATTTTATTTCTATCTACATTCCTTTAGGTGAAGCTTTTAGTTGGCTGTAGCTTTAGTGACCCATCTAGAGAGTTCAGTTCTCACTGTTCCTGGTGGAAGTTTATTTTCTTCTTGTTGTCATGGATTACGTTATGATACTAGCATGTACTGTTTGAACAGCTATTGTTAATCACATGCAACTGAAGCATATTGGAGATTACACTTGAGTAATTGCACTAATGAGACTATTGTAATCCTTAAAATCATATAAAAAACCACTGTTTTTCTACATATTCTGTCCAGAGAAAGAAACCAGACAGTGTGAAGAAGAGAGTGAGGGGTGTCTCTTTGAGGGAGACAAAGGTCTTTAGAACTGTAAATTCCTTTAATAGATCAGGAATATTTATGTCTATTTGGCTTATTTCATCAGCATAACTGTGTTGCATTGTGAAATGGGTCTAAAGCTGTCATGGAGTGCCTTAGGTGATTTCTACTCTCATCTAAATAAAAGCCCTGTGGTCTGTAACTGTAGAGATGTTCTTTGCCTCACTGATTCAATCTGTTTTTCCATCTATTTGATGGCTTTTGTCTTCTCCCCTTTTTAAATACTACTCCTCCTCTGAGCTGTCTCTTGTCACTTGTTAGTACTTATCACTTTGTGCTGATGGCGTGCAACTTTATTTTTGTCCATGGCGACTTTGATGAGGAAAGGTTTTTGTCTGCAGTTATGTAAGTCTGGTCTCGCAATTTGGGCCAGGAGCCCTGCTGATGAAGGAGGAATGAGATATTAAATGAACATCACCAAGTGAATTGATATTAATATCTAGCGCTTATTTAAGGCCTATGTAAGGAAAATTATTCTAGGTGATTCTCTTTAACACAAGCTTGCTTTGGAGTCACTCATACAGTTCAAGCAATCTGGAAAATATTAGCTGGTTACCATGACGGTCCACAGCAGCCTGAAGTTGCAGATGAAGTTCACTACTTCATTAGCTATTCACTTAGCAACGAAGGTGCAAACAATGTGAATGCTAATATTTCTCTGTTGACCTAGCTAAAAAAAAAAAAATCTGATAATCTGTTATGTGACTCCTGAATCCTTCTAATTATTAAAAAAGGAGGGTTGGAAAACTTGTGTCTTACAGGTTGTACCAGACAGGTTATTTTCTGTATTTGGGTAAACTGGATTTTTATTACTGTCCAGCTATTGCCTTTGTACTGCCAGCACACGCTTTTTGGTTTTTTTTCAGGCATTTAATCTCTGTTTTGCTGATGCCAGAGTTCAGCTTATTTTGCCCTGTGTTTGCAATGCTGTTTTCTTCAGAAGCTGCAGGTCATGGACTTATCTGCAGATTCTCACGGACACTTAAGGTCAATGCCTTCCTCTGTTTCAACAGTATACTATTGTCATCTTTCTGTTGCAAAGCAGTCAGCATGTGTTCTGTGAAACAGAGGTATTAAACTTCTTTCTTAGTGGGCTAAAAGGTTATTTAGTACATTTATATAATACGCCTGGCCATCCAAGGTCCTGCTCTAATAAAGACTTATGCTTAAGCTTGGCATCATACACTCTGAGTACTGCCACTGAATTCAAGTGATTAATTAGCCAGAGACATAAAGGTCTGTCAAAGCATAATCCTTTGTGGATCTAAGGCTTTTCGGTAGACTGGTAACTTATTTGATGTTATTTACATAGTATTGGTGTTCTGGTAGCTGAGGTAGCCCAGAAGTACAAAAAAGACAAGAATTGCAGTGAGGAGGAAGAATATTGTATTTCACCAATAGTTACAGTAGAAAAGACAAGTCCCCTTTCAAATACAGGACCAGAGTTTGTACATTCAGCAGTGTGTTTGGAGGGGGTTTGTTCCAGTTGCACAGATTACCTATTTAGTCTGCATAAATGTGCAGTGTGGGGAGAATAAAAGCCTTCGTGTCCCAGAGTTGACAGTGAGCCTCCCTGTCTTTGAACCTTTCACCTTTGAAGAAATCAATGTATCTCATCTTTCCAGTGCTCAATCTCACCTCCTTATCCATCCAAAGCTTCTGAGAACTTTGTCAAAAAAAAGTTAAAAGCAACTTTAAATTTTAAATAACTGTTTATATCTGTACTTTCAGAAATCTTTCATTTCTTTTCTGGTCACCACTGAACCAACCTGGCCTGACCTAAAAATCACAGATAAAGCTTGCTGTCCTTGCAGATGTATTGTATTTAGCCTAATTTTATCTTATTTATGGTAGAGGGAGATGTTTGAAAGAGCAATTTGCAAAGAGAGCTTCTACACCTCTTTTCAGTGGTGTGTGCCACCTCTGCAGGTGTGCAGGTAAATCAGCTCAGCACCCACTCAGAGACTTATTCATCAAGGCATTAAAGTGCCTACTTGAATAACATTAAAGTAACTGTAACTCCTTCAAAGGCTGCTTGAGGAGAGGGAGGATAAACCCCTTTTGGCCTGAGGAGCACAGAAAGAAAACTACTTTGGTGAGGCCACAGGTGATAAAGGAGAGAGTGTCTGTGTGAGGAAAGCGCTGCCTGTGAATAACCACAAGTCCTGGTGGGTCAGTGCTCCACAACCCACGAAGGACACACCAGCTCGGCAGCATGCCAGCGCAGTCCCCCTGGGATACCCTGCCTGCCCTGGGAGGTGAGGGAAGGGAGACCACCCATGCCTGCACCTCCCCACCTTCTCTTTTCCTCCTTATGTATGCCTGTACAGCTGTGTCACAGCTGTAAAGCGGCAGGTTGACCCCTGAGTCCTTGTCTGCACAGCAGTGGTGCAAACCTATGACAAATACGGTAAGGGTGATGGAGCACTGGAACAGGCTGCCCAGGGAGGTTGTGGAGTCCCCTTATCTGGAGACATTCAAAACCCGCCTGGACGCCTTTCTGCATCTAGGTGTTCCTGCTCCAGCAGGGGGATTGGACTAGATGATCTTTTGAGGTCCCTTCCAATCTCTAACATTCTGTGATTCCTCCCTCCATCCCTCCACCCCTGAGCCCTCCTGTCTTGGCCTAGTAACTTGATTCTCACCATCATTACCTGTTCACCTCAGATATATGGGACTCAGGAGAAATCTATCTGAGATATTTAATTTTTTTAGAGTTTATTAAAGCATTGCATTGTATATGTTAAAGCAGGGTTCAAACACACCTTTTAGAAAGCTTATCATGCAGGCTGTCCTATGGCACTGCAAACGGATGTCCCTGCTTGATGAAGTAGTAAAATAATTGTTGTGATCTTTAAAATGTAAAGCAATATTCAAATAAAAGTATATAAAGCACAAATAATAAATATAATGTCATGCCAGTTTATGAGAATCTTCTCCATGCATCTACTTGTATCTCTCTACTGCTGCTTTTGTTAACAGTCATCTTAGGCACAATATGATGTAAATGATGGCAGAAGTCTCTGTCTAGCACATCAGTTTCACCAGCTAAATTTCTTGGTCTACAAGTAGGGTAAAATCTTTAAAGAAATTATTAGTGCTAGTCTTGTGATGTTCATTTTGTTGCGAGCAGGAAGACTTTTTGTTAAAGTAAAGCCCATTTTCCTCAGAGCTTTGTCTCCAAGTAGTTTTTTGTTTGGTGTTTAGGCTGAGATTTCAGAGAGGAAAAAAATGTTTTATCTCTATCATGTTTGCTGCTTTGCTTGGGTTAGACCAACTTATACCAGCAGGGAATGAACATTTCTCTCCAGGCACCTAATAACATATTTTAAGGAGTTCAGGCTGCTGCAGGGTTCATTCATTCAGTGGTGAAATGTCTTGATTTTGAAATGTACCAGTTCGAAAACACACATCCTGGTCTGGCTTTCGACAAGCAGGCCTTCTAGGTCTTGCTGCTCTTTTAAATAAAGTGAAGCCAAGAGTGGAAGGAGGTTATTTCTTCCGGGGCCCACTCTGTACTCATCCTGTTTCACAGCTGGTTACAAAACAAGGTAAATTTGGTTGTCCATGCACAGTATCCCTGGAGATGCAGAACTGGGGTGCAGGTTTTAATGGTAGTCAAAACAGAATCTTGCCTTTACAAAAATCTTTTAAAAGCATTAGAAAGAAAATAGTGAATCTCGAGCTTCATTCTGCTGTCACTGTTATGAATCAGAATATGCACTGAAAAAAGTCTGTGTAAACCAATGTGAGGTCAGAATTAGGCCTGTCATTTTGCACTGTGGGCAACTGAATTGTCCAGACTGGGATACTCACTCATGAATGCATCTGGTCATCAGTGTAATGTAGTAATCTCTTTGCACAATGGGATTATAAACCATGTTTATAAACATAGTCTGTTTGTTTGCATGATTTTGAGTCACTGGTTTGATACGCAAGCCCTAAACTGAGGCACTCACAGATATGAGTGCGTTAGATGCAACTTGTTAAACTGTAATCTTTACTATCAGATGCTGCCTCCACTTAAATTCCAGGAGGGTGTATGATGTATTTTTTTTCCACTTTCCTAGTCCATCTGACTTCTTGTGCCCATTCAAAAGCAACCAAACAGAAAAGCTAAAACACGAGTCCAATACACTTACACAAACACTCAATAAATTCTGCCAGCCTCACTCCTCAGATTGGAAAGCAGAGATGCCTTTAGCAAGGTATAAATGAGCTCTTCCTTACTTGACATAACTGGCATGCTATGAAGCTCTCCAAGCCAAGCAGGGTATTCAGAAAGGGACCTTCCGGAGTGTCCCCAAGATTCATATTTGGGAGTTTCCCACCTGAGCATGCTAAGTTTGGCAGACATGTAACTTCTTTGCAAACGAAATCTTTTACCCTGTAAAAAGAATGACAGAGAAGCATGCAAAGAACAATTAAAAAATGCCTAAAATCTGCTGCACATCATGTTTTTAGGGACCTTTGAAATTTTTCAAAGTCTACTTGCACTATTTTATTTCCCTAGGGCTGAGTCACTGTCAGGAAAAATAAGAAAGCTTTTGTAAATTCATTGCTGAAAAGAAAGATACTGCAAACTGTGACATCTTGGTTTTACTGCTGGAGGGAGAGATCTGCAAGACTGACAAAAGCCTTCACTTCGGTTATAATATTCAGTCATGTGAAACTAAAAGCAGGGCTAGAGATGCTACCTAGTTTGCCCAACAGAAAAGGTAAGAGAGAAGAGGTGTGCAGCTTAGAGCTTTCCACCTGGGGCTGTGGGAGTACTGCTGACACCACCCACTCAGCCTCATGCTGTGCAGCCTGCCCTCTGCACCTGTGAAGACTGAGGAGGCTGAAAAGTTGGGACAAAAATTCCTATTGGATGGGAACTCCTGTCAGCCCTCATGGGAGGACATTGAGCCAGAAGAGGAGGAGATACTGTGTAAAAAGGAGCAGCACAGAGAGGAAGAATACCTATTTGCTGTTCTAGAAAAGCTGATAAAAGAAAATCAAATGCTAGAAATAGAAATGCATGATTGAAATAGATGCTCCTGGCAGCCCAGTGCTCAGGTAAGCATGTGATGACAGGCAAGTCTCAAAACATCCCATCTCACACAGCAGGCATTATTCTTCAGTGTTATTTTTTACTGCATTACTTGACAAAAATGTCTTATGCATATCAATAATCCACTTAAACTGATAGGAAAAATCCTGATCTGTGCATCAAAGAGTTAATAAATGGGGTCTTAGTTGTTCATTTCACAGTAGCACTACCACCTGGAGGTGCTGAGGATCACCCAGGTTTGGATTCCTGAGATCAAGTGCTGAGACAGATGTTCTATAGAGCTCTGCAGTGCAACTCTGAGTTGGCCTAAAACCACCTACTAAAGAGACTTCTGACCTACAACACTTTAGAAAAAAGACTGCCTACATAGTGGAAACCTGACTCAATCCACCTTGTGATTTTGATGATTGTCCTCAGCCAAATGTGGTATCAGTGGAAGGTCCTTAGCATAGGCTATTAGGTCCCCTCCTGTTTTCTCCTCTGGTGGTAAAGTTCAGACAATTTATGAAAAAAACCCAAACAAATATATATATATATATCATATTGCAATTTAGAAGCTGACTTTGAATCTCAGTTTTCCTCTCCTGAATGAATATTTTAGTTTGTCTTGGAAATTGGTTCAACAACATAGTTCAGCTGGCACTGACAACTTCTGAAAGACATTGTGAGGCTTGATACAAACGACATAAAGAGGATTAAATCAGCCTTAGAATTGTGAATGTCTGTAATGTAATTACCTTAATGTTGGGAATAAATGTGTGTGCATGTATGAACATGTGACATTGATAAATACATAATAAACATATACAGTAGAGACTAATTTTCAGGGCAATATTACACATCTTGACACTATCTCTTCATGTACAGGTTTTGCTGATTCTTTCCTCAGGAAAGGCTTCTAAAATTTCCTCTCATACATGTGCTTTGATTTTTTTATTGTATATACAATGCTAATTACCATTGACAGCTCTGTGCCACCTGTAATGCAAGGATTGCTGTCAGGGACTGCTAACCAGTTTAATGCCATACAGAGTTTGCCACAAGAAGGAAATATGGGAAGCTTTGTATCATGAAATTCAATGCTACATTTAGAGGAGAGGGAAATTTTTTGCTCACCCTAGCTAGTATTCTGAATGCTCTCCTGGAAAACAAACTCATTTTTTCTTTAGATGCTGATCAAATTATTTGCTTTCTCTGGTTAAAACACTCTTTGTAGGAATTTTTTGTTTTTCCATGTCTTTTCCAGTTTGGGGCATTGTCAAATGCCCAGGGAAGTCTCTTCCTCTGCTGCAGTGGTGCATAGTAGAACCTCTCTTGTTCTGCTGGTGAGAGAAGGACTAGAAAACCCATGCATATGATTTTGGGTGGGTGCTATTAGTGCCATCACTGCTCCTCCCACATGGGGAGCACCTCCAAGCAATGTTTTCCTCTGGGGTTTGGTGATAATTACCTTCTCTGACATTACAGGGACCTACCTAAGGCTCTTCACTTTGATTTCCAAGCATGTTCGTATTTAACACCCTTTAAAAAACACCTTTAAAAATGAAACCCAGCTGAAAGCTATTGATTTTCCCTTAAATAAAGCTGCAGTTCCTCCCAGCTGTGGTCTGGCTAGTTATGGGGGGAAGGGGAGAGGGTGTGAAAAGCCTCATACATTTCTTATTTGTAGGTGTTAGAGCTGTTACCTTGTCCTCCCTCTCACACAGCTCCCAGCAGCTCACTCAAGTCACATCTTGGGCAGAAGGAGGAGAACCATGACTGCATGAAGAATTGGCCAGTCTGGCTGAACTGGCAGAGCTGTGCAGTAATCCCAGAGCACTGTTGCTGGCCCTGGCTTTTGGTAAGTCATGTAGTCATCCTAGGTTACCTAGCATAAGCTAGCAATAATATATCACCCTCAAAATGGTGGTAAATTGGTTGTAAAAATGTAGTGACTCATTTTAAAGCCCTGATAGACACAGTGTTGATTGCAAGAATTTTCCAGGGTGTCAGAAATCTGTTGTCTAACAACATTTTACATTTTGCCCCCAATTTACTTGGACAAATGTTCCCATTAAACTTCATTGTTTTCTAGTTTCAAGTCCTCACTCCTGTGTTGACACTGCAGCTGAAACATCTGTTCTGTAGTCTTGCAGCTGGAAGCTGGAGCCCTTCTCTCTCCTACAAGAAGTGTAAAAGGTGTCAGTTATGTTTGGATTTGGTCTGAGAGAACTCTCATTAGTTTTTTCCTCAAAAACACCTGGACTGTTCTGGCTACCACGAATAGACATCCACTCTGCTCCTAGGGGAGCAGTGACCGACTGCTTGGCCTGAAACAATGTGCTAAGGATTGGAACATCCAGATCTTACTGAAGAGGAAAATAGAAATTAATTTTGTTTTGACCTTTTTCTTCTTTATTGAGTATATTATTCCCTTGTTTCATCCTTTAACTATATGATTTGCCCCTCAGGCTTTAAATCTTAATTTTACTGAAACCTCCATTTCACGATCTTCTCACAGACTGGGCTGAAGCACTGCATGGAGGAGCAATGCACCAAAAGCTAATGGAAAACAAAATTGTATTTTTCAGGCTTTACCATGATGCCTGGAAAAGCTATTTGACACCATGGGTTGCATGGCTGCCGGGGAAAAGTGCTCTTGTGCCAAGAGAAATGTTCCCAAACTGCTGCTGGCCCTTGTTAAAGCTGGATGTTTGTCTAGCTCTGAGTGTAGTGAATATTTGGTGACGAATGTTGATGACAGCTTTTAAAGTGTTACAGCCTAAGAGGGAGTAGTTCGGAGCAAATGCTTAATCCACAGGTTAGATCCATATCGTTTGATAATGAGAAGTGAAGGGGATTTATAAGGAAAATGCTACAAGTCTGAAGTCCTTGAGGAGCCAAAGGGTGGCAGTCCTTGAGGAGCCTAAGGCTCACAGAAACAACAAACATGTTGTTTCTGTGAGCCTTTGGAGTTCTGTCACAGAATCACAGAATGTTAGGGATTGGAAGGGACCTTGAAAGATCATCTGGTCCAATGCCCCTGCCAGAGCAGGAACACCTAGATGAAATTACAGAAGAAGGTGTCCAGGCGGGTTTTGAATGTCTCCAGAGAAGGAGACTCCACAACCTCCCTGGGCAGCCTGTTCCAGGGCTCTGTCACCCTCACTGTAAAGAAGTTCCTTATGAAATTTAAGCGGAATCTTCTGTGTTCCAGCTTACACCCGTTACCCCTTGTCTATCATTGGGTATCACTGAGAAGAGCCTGGCTCCATCCTCATGACATTCGCCCTTTACATATTTATAAACATTAATGAGGTCACCCCTCAGTCTCCTCTTCTCCAAGCTGAAGAGACCCAGCTCCCTCAGCCTTTCCTCATAAGGGAGATGCTCCACTCCCTTAATCATCTTGGTGGCTCTGTGCTGGACTCTCTCAAGCAGTTCCCTGTCCTTCTTGAACTGTGGAGCCCAGAACTGGGCACAATATTCCAGATGCTGCCTCACCAGGGCAGAGTAGAGTGGGAGAAGAACCTCTCTTGACCTACTAATCACACCCCTTCTAATGCACTCCAGGATGCCATTGGCCTTCCTGGCTACAAGGGCACAGTGCTGGCTCATGGTCATCCTGCTGTCCCTGACTTAGAGGATTTTACAATTTACTAGTTTCTTAAATATTGTTTTAATGAGAATAACTTTTTGTCTTACTTATGTGTGGTATGGTTATGCTGTAATTACTAAATCTTAGTTTTTGTTTCTGTCCAGAGATGAAAGGAGCAGGTTTGGCTGGTACTTTGTCTGTTTAGAGGAAAACCACAAAACTACCAAACCTGGATTCTGACCATAGTTCTGTTCTGTAATAGAAAAAAAGACCTAGTCCATAGGTGACTAAGCAGATAAGATTTCTAATAATTTTCTCTTCCTTTTACCGCAATTATTTTTGCTGAAAAAAGGTTTCCCACCATTATGCTCTCTGGATTGCTCAGTCAGAGAAATCCATTTAGCTGTATTTTACCAAACATGTGATACTGAAGCCTTCAGCCAAGACAGCCTGGTCTTCGTGGCTGTGTACGTACATACACAGGTCTCAGCCAGTCTCTGCTGAGTACAATACCATAGACCCACAAAGCGTTCAGTTTCCAAGGAAACAGCAAGCTCCACTTTTTGACAAATGCACACAATTTATTACTCATTTCTACTACCACACTACTTTCTAACTATTTTCTCCAGCTAGAGTAATAAGTGTTTTCTAACACAAAATGAGGAGCTAGCGGTTGCTGTAGGACAGAGCTTTTTCCAGGATCACCATGGTTTCACCCTAACAGTGCATAGCACTTATTCATGTACCTCCCCAGAAAAGGCGCTTGATGAGTGTGGTTCAGACGTCACCTCCAGAGGAAGACTGCTGGCTTGGTGGCCCAGTGACCTTGGGCCACACACTTAAGAATATGCATATAAGTCCTCATTGAGATTTTCAAAAGCTCTTAGGCACCTCTTTAACCTTGAAATCAACTCATTGTCACAGCTGCAGCCTGTCAAGAAAGTGCAGTGAAAGCTAACAGGAAAATCTCTTCCTCTGTTACAGATGTGCTGAGGGAAAGTGGAAAGAGTATGGCACTTGTTCTCCGTACATCTCACCAGAGGTATCCTTGATGCTTCAGAAAGTGTGTAGCTGGAAGGCCCAAGAGCCATTCTGTGCTACTGTTACCACCTTTGCCAAGAGCTTTTGCTGAGCTTCATGTGTCTGGGTGCCCCCTGCCCCGGGAACAAGGAAACAAAGGGGAGCAGCATGGGATTTTATCTGCTGGCTCAGTGATGATGTGGGTGGTTGTCACTGGTGAGACTGGTCAGACTCACCAGCAGAACTCAGGTCAGGTGATGCACACTGTTCCCCCAAGGCAAGCATCTGCACACAGGGTAGCATTTTAATGCCTGATGTATAAACAACTGGGGCTAACTGTGCATCTGTAGCTACTGCCAGAGAACTGTGATAACCACAAATGCACTACTTGTGCATCTGTAGCTACTGTGAGAGAGCTGTGATAACCATGAAGATGCTTTTGCTTTGAGATCCTGACTTTTAGATGCATTACTGTGCCTGAAAGAAATGCTTTAGGCTGAAGTGAGACTAAGTTCTGTGCTATGGTACAGAATACAACACTCTCAATAAAGAGAATTAACGTATTTACCACATGCAGTGAAATGGAGGAAAGGGGAAACCGCTAGCTGGCACACGCTGCATCTTTGCTGGAGCTGTGCAAAGCTGTGGGGCTGCATTAAGGGCAGACAAAAGGCAGCTGTGTTTGTAAACCCCAGGGTGAATGCTGTAGGATCTGCTTATGCTGAAGGATTGAGTGGCAAACAGCTAACACACTTTTTAACCAGCAGCACTACTGCAAGTTTAGGAAGCTACAGTTTGTATTTCAGGAGTGGATAAGATGCTGAAAGACTTGAGAGCTATACTTTTCAGCTAGATTAGAGTTGGACCGGTATTTGGCTTTAAGGGCAAACAAGAGCTAAAAGTGGAAATTCAGGTTTTGAATTAAGTTGCTGATATTCCATAACTGAGCCTGGTAAGTTCTCAGATCACAGTGCCAGAAATTAAACATTTCTGTTGTTGCTGACTTTGCAAGATTTGGTCAGTTCTAGCCTAAGCAGGAAAGGGGCCACCTCCTAGAAATGCCTCCAGTCCCAAACCACCACAAGTTCATATCTCAGATTCCCGTGCACATTGGGGTTTCTACATTTCAAATCTGGTCCATCCCTAATCAGCATGGACTTGACCAGGACTGCCACGCGCCAAATTAAAGTGCTAGAAGCTTTCAGAGTGCTCATTTCTGATGTTATTTTACCCTTTCCTCTTCTTTTCACAAGCTTCCTTCAAGTTGTTTTCCCAAGAAGCACATGATGTAGCTGTGTCTTATCTTGATTGATCCTGGACAGCCTGGAAAAAATAGTTAAAATTTTCACCTCAGGTCCCAGGCAGCAAAAGGACCTGCCGTAGCTGCCAATAAGGTTATGGCAATTAGCATCCCAAAAAAATTATTTCAGAGGCAGCAGCCATGAAAGAACACAGCTTTTTAATATGAACTGATGCTTTTAAAGTTTTGATATGATTTGCTGGATTGGGTTTTTTTTTTTTAGTTTGTTAGAATCTAGTTTTATAATTAGGTTAATTTCTTTCTTCTTTAAGTGTATGCACACTGTATTTAATCAATGTTAAACAAAACACGATAAACCCTGAGTGACTGGGTCTGATTTCACTCATAACTGATACTACCTGAGGGGGAAATTGGACCAGATGACCTCCAGAGGTCCTGAATTTTCCTGTGACTGTAAATTACTCTAGGAAGGTTGTGATGAGAAGTTTGGAATCTGAACTCCCACATAACACTAATATCACCACAGTGAAAAAACCTGACATCCTTTTGTGGATCTTGCAGAAATAAAATAAGTTTAAATAGCACAGTGGCTGTCAAATATAACACCTATTGTCTCAGTTCATATTAACATCATTACTTGCAGTTGTGTTGCCTAATGACCATGCATGATAATTGTATCCAGTTCGATTCAAGGCAATTACTTTGTGCCATGCAAATATTGTTTTATAGTAATAAAGAGTAATTTTTGGAAGCTCACGCACAGCTATCTCAAGTTATTTTGAATCCAAATTGAAGTGTTAATGTGGTTAGTGAAAATTATTTTGAATCAGCCACATTATTAGCTGTTCTGGAGACAGGGGAAATTGGAATTCTGGTGGGTTAAATGATTTGGCTATGAGGAAATATTTGCTCAGGTACAAAGTTGTCATTAAGGGGATGAACAAGTGAAGTTAGATATGTTGCTTTATCTCACCCAATGAGTTTGTTTCTAGAGCTTTATTTGCCTACCAGGATACTGAGTGGCATTCTTAAAACATATTTAGGAGAAAAACTGTCCAGCAAATTCAACATATTAAGGCTGACATTTGTTTGGGACATAAACAAAATTCAAAATTGGCCAGAACTCTGTACCTTTTTCACAGGCAGAAATCCTTTGACAGTTTTCTTTTTAGCAAGTGTTCAACCAGCTCTCTGCAAAACCACATGGTATCTAATCCTCTCCTCTCCATCACCATCTTTGAAATTCAAAGCAGCTTCTATGTGAAACAGTATGTTGTTTTTTTTGGAAAACATCTGAACTAAGAGAAATGTGCCACTATTGTATGCATATATTTTAATTTTGGGGAAAAAAAGTAATCAGAATTTTATTTGTTTGTTTCACAGTACAGAAAAGTTACCTTAGGACGATATCTTTAACTTAGATGTTCTCCTAATTTCAACAGCAGCTGAAGAAATACAATTTGTGATCTGAGAAAAACATGATCTTCTTTAGTGGCTATAAGGAAGCTGAAGTTTTCCAGTAGATCTGAAAATCAGAGTTTCTATGAAACAACAAAAAGCACTCATGCTTTAACATATCTATTAACCCTAAATTGTGAAAAATGCAAAAATACCGTTTAATATTAATGGAATGAAAAATTTGTGAAGGAAAAAATCCAAGAAAAGCAGTGATCATAACAAACATTTAAAAATTGTATTTAAACACTTGCTTTGATTTTTTGGTCCATTTTTAAAAATATTCACATATGAGCTGTGGCACAGGAACTGTAGTGCAGGGTCTTCGAGTCCTGTTCTTCCCCTGTGGACTAGGCAATCTGGACTGTATCCTCCCCTGAACACCATGCTTTTGAGAAAAAAGGGAGTACAAGGGGATCTAGACTACCATCTCTATTATGTACCACAGTACATCACACAGCTACAGATTAATTTTGAACTGATCTAAACCAGAATGACGACCACAAATCAAAACTTAGGAAATAAATGCTTTCTTATAAGCAGTGGTAGATTGAAATGTTATATAAAATTATAATACACCTCTGCTCCAGTCATTTTCAGAAGCACATTTTATCTTCAGAAGCAGTTTAAAAAAAAAAAAATAAAAATTCTGATTAGTCCCCTTTATCCTAAGGGAGTGCAATCTGGCAACACTTTTCCATCCTCTGACAGTTTTTACGCTTGTGCCAGGAAATGGGGTCGCATAGATTCATCCATGCTGGTCCTATGCTGTCATGGCATTATAGATGCTAGAAGGCTAAATAAATACTGAGCCTTTTTCTAACAACCTTTTCCTGTCATCTGAGTGAAGTGCAGTTTATAACTTCATTGTAAATAATGAAATTAACCGATTGCTCTGTTGTTTGAACCCTGCTGAAGAAGTCAGCTAGCATTATCACAAATGTGAATGATTGATGAAACAAACAGCAGGAGAACAAAGATTACATTTCAGATTTTTTCTTTTCTTTTTTTGGATGAGAAAAAGAGAAGATGATGTTCTCCAGCTGGGGAGAACGAGAGCTGAAGTCTCAGTCATTACCCCATTTTGTGCAAACGACTGGATTCTTTGGAGGGTTGGTTAGGATTCAGATAGTTAATGAAGAGCAAAGGAAAATTACTATTTTTACTAAAGACTTACTTCATTTTGCTGGCTGGAGTTAGCTTATGTTTCTGGGAAATGTGGCATACTCAATTTGTTCCTATAAAGTGGGAAAGATAAAATGCTTTCAAGTATTACAAGCTAAGCTTTATAGTGGGATGTAACTCTTAAACTCCCTTGGAAAAAAAGGCAGTTGTGACAGTTTGGAAAGTTTCTTATGAATTCTGGTTGTTATTATGGAATTGATGTGCCATGAATGACTGTTCAAAGCTGCTGTCTGATTTCGCAACTGCATGCTACTTAGGATCATTGCATCTCCACATTTTAATTTTTGATGGAGGTATCCTGATGACTGAACCTGAGGGAATTTGGCTTGGGAATGTGTGAATTTGAAGAATGGATTCTCTGAACAGGAGAAAGGAGAGGCATTAATGATGCCCTGCTGTGTGGTGACAGATTTTGAGGGGTCAGGGTCTGCAAAGGAACACAGCTGGAGGAATTGCAGACAGAGACAAGCATAAGTTTGCAGCCCAGGCATCTTTTTAGAATAGCATAGGCTAGACTATTTCAGTTGGAAGGGACCCACAATGATCATCTAGTCCCTTCTCATTGGAGAACCAGAGGAGACCACATGCCCCTAACCTGCAGACAGCAGTGGATGGAGAATAGTTGCATCAGGCCAGACTTGTCTGATATCCCGTCCCTTAGAAAGGCCCCTGAAAAAATGCCAATCCATGGGAAGGGTGTAATAATACTTTCCCACAATACTCTGAGTTGCAGAAGTAACCTGAATTGCCTCAGGGCAACTCTTCCCTCTGAAAATCTGCCCTGTGCTGATGTGGCTGTGGCACATACATAGACTTCTGCTATTTTTTTATCTAAGTATGCAGGCTGCCTACATACTTACTGTGTAAAACCATGGTCCCCGACCTGTGGCAAGTTGTTTACGTGGCCTCTGACATTGCTTGCAGAGACAGGAAATAAAGAAGTTAATTCTGACATTTGCAAGGGAATTCTCAGAGGAACTCTCAGGGGAAGGAGATGCCTGCAGCATGTTATGTGGTCAGCACAAAACATATTGCTCAAGAGTTGTGGGAGTCCGAAAGGAGTCTTACTCTGCAGTATCTGCTGAAACTGAGCATAAACATGTTTCCAAACAGAGGTTTTCACCTTGTTTGTTTGCACTTCCATACCTCTCTGCAGAGATGACTGAAAGTGGAGCACCAGCAAGGGATTTGCTTGAGCTACTGAGTAGTTCAGGGGGTCATCACTGGTGCTGGAAATCTGATGATGCTGGGCTAGGAAATTGCATTTCTGTGAAAAGCTACCAGAGAGCTCACAAAGTGGGTAAAAGAGCAGGACAATGTTACAGCTACTTAGACCTAGGACAGTCTCACTGCGCTGGGACGCAAACATAGTTGCCAGTTAAGTGACAGAACATTTCATTCTCTCTCTTTCTGTCTGGGTGCTGGGAAGGTAACAGAAAGCATTAAAATGTTTTTGGAGCACTGAGAAGATTTGCACATAATAATAACAAATAGTGTTCTTCAAGGTGATACCACCTATGTTATCTCTGGAGGACAGTGATGGTATTTCTTTAGAAGAGGTTTCTGCCCTGCACTGCTTTGGCTGTGTCTTACTCATAAACTGGACTTTGTACAGTCTTGCGAACTGCTGTTGCCTGCCCATATGAGGATTTTTTTTTCATGATGATTTAAGAAATGTTAAGTATTATTAAAATTCAGGTGGCACTGACTGGGCCTTATCAACAGTTAAGAAATTTATCAAGCCATGGCCCATCAATAATCAAAGCAGGCAGCATTGTGAACTTCAGCTCAATTTCAGATAATAGCAATGTCACCACCATATTAACTTGGAAGATAGATGGAAATTAGAATATGATTAATCATTGTTAGCCTTGCTTGGCTGATGCATGTTTGCATTTTAGGTAATGTATATGTATGACTGTGCTGAATGCACAAATACCTATTATACATGTACTGACACACAGTTTCAGATTTGGTTGAACAGAATGAATCATTTTGAGAGGAGTCAGGCGGTTTGAATACTTTGCATTGACATCACAGACTAAACCAAAATGTACCTGTATGCCCACATATCATGTGTATGTAGTTTTTAGCAGTATTCATTTCTACTATCAAAAGTACAAAATGTGATTTAAGTCATTGACTTATTATGAAGATTCACTGTACTTTTTCTTATCTCTATTTCCATAGCTTTATGACTAAAGGGAAGGTGAAAGAAAGACAAGGGCGGTCATTAGTGAGATCTTGATTCTTCAAGATAAATACCATTTATCCACATAATCAATGGCAAAACCCAGAAATATACTTCTTTGTGCCTGCAACAGACTGGCAATGAATTCAAACTTGGATGATTTTCCATTTCTTTTTGAGCCTAACATTACCCTTGGTAGAGTAGATATGTAAATAAATATGTATTTGAAAATAGATATTTCCATGAAGCTGCAGCTTCTATGAATTTTGAAGACAGGAAGTTTTTGTAGAAGTGAAAGATATCAAAAGCTGCTTCAGGCTTTGTGGCTTCCACTTATACAGCCTAGAGATTTATTCCAGCTATCTGGAATTGATGTGTATCTTCTTCTTTGAATATAATTGTAGGCAAACTGGTTTTGATCTTTATATTATCAGTTAGCAAGAGCCTTTGAGCAGTTCTAAGGTGCTGTGTAGCTGTTCATACAGCCTTCTAGTGGAAAGCTAAAATATTTTGATGGGGCTTATTGGCATTCTGTTTCAGGTAACTAAAACCCTACTCTACCTCCTACAGGTCAAAGTTTCAGAAAAAAAATTCTGTGATTGTCTTGTCTTTAGGAAAAAGGAGCATGTGTTTGCAGAGAATCTCAAAGGATGTGTGAGAAACGTATTTCAGCTGAAGATTTGGACTCATAGAGACAAATGAGAGTTCAAGTCACTGGAACTACTATTTTCTTGAACTACAGTTCATTTTCTATTGGAATATTCCAGGTTTTACAAATTTGTTTATTGGATGACAAAGCAATATTTTCAGTGAGAAAATGAATTTTTTGCCAGGAAAAAAAAAAAAAATCTTTGTTTTCTTGAAAACACTGTTTTAGGCTGCTCAGGGAGTAGTTTTCTACCCAATAAATCTGAGACTTTTAATTGTGCTAATCCCTCATGCCCAAACCAACCTTTTCAAATGGACCCTGTCCTTTAGCTTTCTCAGCTACAGCCATACATATTCCTAGCTCCTGCAGTGACAGCAGAGATGACCAGCAGTGAGACTGAAGCCATGAACACTAGAGACAGCCATATTCTCTCATTTTCTGTCTAAGAACCCTCTACTTTTCTTGGCAATCACTCCAAGGCTTTAAGACTTATTATTGCTTTCTTGAGCTTCAGCTGGGATACTCATAAGAGGAATCACATCATAACCAGCGAGACAGGAACTCAGAAATGCTGAGCTGTTTCATCAGCTCAGAATCTTTATTTCAATCCACCAGTTTCTCCCCACTCAAGTTACACAACTGTTTCCTAATCCTCTTTTCCAACAGTTGGAGAATTAAATATTGTCTGGAGTTCCTGAGAAAATCAGTTGTCATTTTTAGTATCCTTATTCTGCTAAATTTCTATTTCCTGGGTGGAGACGTAAAGGGTGTATGGCCTTGTGTAAGTGTGTATGTGAGTGTAGATGCATGTTACAGTTCTTCAGACCATGTAGTTATATGTCTCCATATGTATTTAAATTCCCCTGACATTAATGAAAGCTATGAGTGCCCTTGTGGAAGAATGTTTTAGAGAAGGGAATGTTCAGCTAGGTAGACTTTTCCTGTTAATACATTTTATTTGAGTTTGTATAAGAAACATTTCTCACTGTGGGAAATAATCAGAAAATCAGCCTGCTTAATGACCTGATCCAAAACCTGTTACAGACTGTGTAGTCAGTGGATAGTTAACAGGATTAGAAATACCTCAGCTTTCCAAAATCATAGGACCTCTTTGTTTTACTCACATGTTGTATTTAAGGCAGCTAATCTCAAAAAAGAACATACCCAATATGTTCAACATCATGCACTGGATCTATGATGACTTCATGCAGTGAATATCATCAATAGACATGAGGATGGATGGAAAACCATAGCCCTTAAAAATTAATGAATGTACTGAAGAGATTAATCCAATGGCAGTGGCTTAAATGCCAGCTTCACCACTGCAATTTAATATTGACAGTATATCCATTCTCTTCCATTTGTAGTTTTAAATTGCAATTCATTATTTAGCTCAACTAGTATAAAGTACTATGCAAAAAGACAAAATGTATTTCCATCATAATCTCTTGAACTCAGACTGAGTATATAGTTGTTACTGCCACTGGTGTGCAAATTGTCCATTTTGGACAAGTATCATTCTTCCAGCATAAAGCTGAAAAGTTTCTTTAGGACTTGGAGACTGGAAAATAAAAGGCAGGGCATGAGGGAGTTGTATCATCGGGAAACTGAAATTAAACATGTTTTTGTGACCACTCAGTGGTCAATATGAAATAATAGGACTTTTGTTCAAAACTACAGAAGTAGTTTTGAATTAATCTGAACTGGGGTTTTTTTCAAAATCTTTACCATCAGCAGTTAAAAGAATGTGAGCTAGGAGACCACTTACTTTTTACCTGTATTGTCAGCAAAACCACAATTTTCTGTAGATATTTGAAATTACGGGCAATTATAATTATGTGCCAGAAAGAACAGGAGGCTGCCTGGCTCAGCAGCAGCATTGCTGAGGTGGTTGAGCTATGGCAGCAGGAAAATGCTTTGTGATGGAGCACATGGAGCTCTTCAGGGAGTGGAGGCAGAAGCCAAGGGACTCTGCCAACATCCCTCTGCCGGCACAGGCAACGGCTGTGGTGGTGTGTGCAAGCCCTGCAGGCAGCGCAATGGTGGCCTTGGCTCAGCACCCTGGCATGAGGCTGGTGCCACGCATGGTCCCTGCTAGTTCACAGGCATAAGCAGCTCAGCAAGTAGGTTATGAAGCCCTATGGTGACCGTTGATTGACGTATAACATGCAGTGCCTGAGGGACAGGCCTGGGGATCAGGATATGCGCTGTAACTTTCACTCAGATAACACTTCTCCATCCTATCTCCTGTCTTTTGCAATCTACAACAACATGGCTTTCATGCACACAGTGTGTGCATCAGGCCTAGCTACTTACCTGCTCCACCTGGGGTCTGGCATTGGCTTCCAAATGTTCTTCAGCTGGGACCCTGCTTCTGGTAATGAACCTTGCTTTTCTTAGCTTGCTACCCCGAAATATGGTGGGACTTGTTATATGCTGAAGTCCTGCATCCTGGAGTATAGCAACTATTTTGGGAACTACAACTCTTCTCTGCCCTACAAAGCCAACCACAAGTCCTGGTGGATCTGGCCTGCACGTTGTCTTGTAACCTTTGTCTTCAAAACAATATATTCACCGTGCATTGTTTACTCTTTCATGCCTCTTTGCATTCAGAAGCTGTTTTCTTTCATTTCTTCTGTGTCTTAATTCATATGCTTTTTGTTAGTCCCTTGTTTTCCTTTTAGTTTCTAATAGAATGGATTCCTTTTCCTCATAGCTACTGCTTTTTTAATTGTAGCTTTTCCTTCTTTCTGTACTTTTTCTTTTTTTTTTTTAAATGCATATTTATCTTTTAATTAAATCACCAGGAGATATATTTAGAGCCCCCAGGGTTCACTTTGAACCACAAAAAGGAAAAGGCTTACTCGGTGCTATAAACAAAATGTTAATTTGAATTAATTGAAGAAAATGCTCTGCTGTGATAGACTTGTTTCTGAATAATTAATCATTTCAGCCAGAAAAGTAAACATTATGGCCCTGAATTTTGCTTGTGGTTTTACCAGTGTCAGTCCGGAGCAGCTCTGCTGATATGAACTGAATTAAGTCTCATTTGATATTGGTTCAGCAAAAAGCAAGCTCTGACCCCACATCACTGTGGGGAAAGTACATTTTGATCTGTGTTGTATCTAAACGCTTTATAGCACTGTAAGTGCTCTTCCCCATCTCTAGTGACTCATTTTTCAGAGGCATGGTTTCCCTCCTCATAACCTAAACATGCTGGAGTGGGCAGCAGGGGTGACCGGGGCTCAAGACCCCATCAGCTGAGGAAGGAGGCTGTAGCAGTGGGGAAAAAAAGCAATTGATGGCTGTTAAGAGCCCTGCTGGGATGAGAAGGGAAGTGCCCAGTGTCCAGGAGAAGCCTGTGGGAAGGAGTGGGGTAGGGCGTGTGCCACGAGCTCTAATGTCCCTTGGCTCCTCAGAGTATTGGCCTAAAGAAAACTTTGGCAGGTGTGAATCTGGCCTGTGGTCCAGCCACTCTTCTGCAGTTTGAAATAGGAGGAATGTACAGGGTCTGCTGCTTTATCCCTTCTTGTGAATGCTGAATCTCTGGTCTTTAAATCTTTGTGAGTATGATGTGGAAGAGAGAGGAAAGGTAGTGAAGAAAGCTGAGGGAGGGGAAGGAAATAATCCTTCTCTGAAGAGCTCCTAACTGAAAAGTAAAGACTCTTCCAAGCCCCATTATAATGTTATTTCTCTCTGCCCTGTGCTTCTTTTATTAATTATTGACAATCTATTTGTTCTCCTCCTACCAGAGTAGCTCTGCAAAAGAAGTGCAATTACACACACCTTTATATTGCCTGCTAATCTAAAACTAAAACAAATGCTGCAAAGCCAAAAATTACCATTGGCCATTATATGTCGGGGCCACATACTATATTGGGTTTGTTGGGGGGGAGAAGAAGGTGGAGAGAACCTGGAGGAGAGGCCATTGACCTGAACAAAAGACTACCATCAGCCTGAACAAAGAGAGAGCTTCCTTGCCAGGAGGAAGGAGGAGGAGGGGAGGACAGAGAACCTCAGACACCCAGTTCAACTGCATGGAGCAAGAGAAGGTAAAGGAGGTACCCTGCAGCTCATGGAAGTTAAACAGCAGAGCAGATACCCCCATGTAGGCTATGGAGGACTCCATGCTGGACCAGAAAATCTGAGCCCAAGGGCAAGTGTGACTGAAATTGAGACCCCAGAGTCGCTTGATGACAGAGCAGGGGTGGACCCCCAAAGCCAGGGGGGAGAAGGTTCTGGACTGGAGGTCCGTCTGCAGCCTGTGGATGTCCCCATGCTGGGGCTGCGAGCTGAACCCGAAGAGGTTCGTGACTCTGTGGGAAGCTTGCGTTGGAACACCTTGTTCCTGGACTTTCATGCTGGGAAGAACAGCAATGGTGATCTGACTGCAACCCCTATTCCCTGCCCCCTGTGCCACTGAGGGGGGAAGGTAGAGAAATAGGGAGCAAAGTGATTTGATCCTGGGAAATAGGGAGGGGTGGAGGAAGGTGTTGTAAGATGTGGTTGTTATGTCTCACTGTGTGACTCAGATGAATGGCAATGAATTAAATTGATATTTCTTCCCCAAGTTGAGTCTGTTTTGCCCATGACCATAATTGGCAAGTCAGCCATTCCTGTCCTTTATACTAATCCCGTGCCCACTTTGTTGTGTCTCCCATCCCATCCCAGTGGGTGGGGGGAGTGAGTGCAGAACCGCATGGTCCTACTGTGGTTAAACCACCACACACACAAAGAAAGCATATCAATACAGAGCTAGAGATAAGAGGAGCTATATCAGATATATAACTGGTAATATCTTGTATGATACTGTTAGTATTTCCCACAGTGCATGACAAAAAAACACTGTTCACTGGATTTCAGTTTATTCAAAAGTTAATGAAATTAGATATATTAATGGGAATGGATCTGAAATGCAAAGAGAAATTTCCAGGTTCTTGTTGATCTGAGGTATTGAAGATATATGACAGAAGCTATTTCCATCACCCTCATAGTCCTTCCCAAAGCTTCTGCTGACAGTTTCCCAGTGGCACCTGACAAAATAGCCCTTTGGTTTAACCTATGACCAGATGTGTGATCTTAGTCATAGCTGTGTATTTTCCATGAAGCCAAGAATCCTCACATCCTGTTTATTGCATAACAACACAAGTCTTCTTGACAGCACAAGACAGAGGAGAAAAAAAAAAAAATAAAAATCAAGTAATTTCTTAGTACTTAAAAGGAATAGATATTCCTACCCTTGATCCTTTCCCAGTAGTCTGGGACTTAACACATTTGCCAGTTCTATTTATAGTCTGTACAGATTCTTATAGCCCACTCATCACATTAGTATCCAGCCTTTTCCAATAACATTTTTCATAAATTCCATGAAGATCAAATCACTCTTGGGCAATATCTACTCCCAAGCCATGCTTACTGGCATAAGAAGAGCATTAAAAAAGAACCAACTGGAATCTTATAATGCAGGTGTGCCAATGAAGTAAAAGGCAGGTTAAAAATAACTATTAGTTTTACATATAACAAAAAGTGAAAGATGCATATATTTTAGACCGTGTAAGAAAACTTTGAGTGAAATTACTTATCACCATCCAAATGGTATTACAGTGATGAATTTTCAGTTTTTTTATGATATAGCATAATATCAAGAAAGAAAATCTTAAATAATATTCAATTTTAATAGAGGAAAAACTCTTAAAACCTATCAGTCTTTACAAGGCACTTATTTCTTCTGTGCATGAGGTGATTCTTAACCAGGATTTGAAGAAAGGTTATTAGAGTCTTCTCTCCTTGGAATTAGAAAACTATGAGGTCTGAAAAAAAAACCCCTGACTTAAAATTTTCATCACAGATTCAGAAACTGATTAGAAAAATAGATTTGCAGAATAGTGTTATTAATATTGAAATCAGTAATACCTCTAAAGAGTTATAATTCCTCTCTACTAACAAGACTTTTAAAGAGATTTATTTTCTCCCACTGTATAATGTGAGTTTCAAATATCTAAAGAGTGATTATTTTCACAGTGAATTTCTGAAGTGTAACAGTCAGGAGAAAGATCCTGGTTTTATGGCATTGCCCTTGGATATATGAAGTTCAACCCTACATTAATGGATCTGTGCATACTTTTATCAGTGTATAGCTACTGGTATTTTGTAGCTCTTTAGAAATCTTAATGATCATGTATTTTTATTTACTTGCCAGTCTTTCTGATAGATTTGTCTCATTAATTAAAAAATATATATCCCAGAGAAGAAGAGCTGTCCTTCATGCTGTGCAGAGAGCTGCTGACATGCTGATGTTGCTGTGATCTTATTACTCCTCTGGGAAAAGTACCCAAAGCCTCTAACCATTGATCTTGAGAATGCAGTGAGCTACCCAACAGTGCTGCTGGCACCCAACAAGTGGTACAATATGGTCAAAACCACCCAGCAGCAGAAATCTCACCAAGAATTTAACCCCCTCAATGGGCTCATAGACCTTGTGTTCAGCACGCAAGAGCTGACAAAGGCCTCAACAGAGAAAAAAGTGTCTGCCTGTGAAGGTAAGAGATTTTTCTGTGAACCAAGTTGATCTGGTTTAGAGATGGGATTTACTCAAACCGGTGAGCCTGACTCTTTTGCCCTGCAGGCAAGTTCCTGACCTGATGCCCAGAGATGCTATTGATCTGCACTAAAGCCAGAGCCACATGTTGTGCCTCAGTTTGTATCTCAAGCATATCTAGAAACAGGTGCTGAAAAAATGAACCAGTTCTTCAGCATACAGCTTTTCCCTGGACTGAATTTTCTAATGGTTATTTCCATATTTTTCTTACTTTTCACTGACCCCTTGTTTCTTTCAGTAATTTTTTCTCCCACTTTCATGCTGCTTGGATTTGCAGAAGGTTCCTTAATTCCCTGTTTAGTCTTCACCTCTCTTTTCTGTCTCTTTTCTCCCACTTACTTTCTTGCTAGCTCACTAGTTCTCAGGCTGTTTATCACCTTCAAAAAATGCAGGCTTCAAATCCATCTCTGCCACACCTTCCTTCCCCTGGGTTGCAGCATTACAGATTAGATTGGTCCAGTCACCAACTGAACCTGATGCATATTTGGAAAACTAACTCCTTTAATGTATTTAATTACGAAGTCTCCAAGCCTTTAGTTGAATCCTGACAGCTGGACATGGTCTGAAATACAGTAAATGAGTTTATTCATTTGATTGCTTCCAGAACTCCTGAAACATGTCAGAAAAGACCTAGGCGGGTATTGTCCATTCATCCTGGGGCTCCTGAGGTACATTTTTGGCTGAGTGTGCCAAATCATTTTGCTTTATCTTAGTTTCCCAAAACCATTTTCTATCTTAAATTCAGCTCCACTAATGATCATCACTGTGCGAGTGCCAAGCTGGATACAGTTGACTACTTATGTGTTAACCACAAGGTCAGCTAAATATTGCTCTGAGCTAGTCAACCTACAGAAGAGATCTTCAGTTCTGCTCTCATCCATGCAGGTGCAGAAGGCAGCTAACTGTTACCATCTGCTCTCTGGAACTGAGTTTGTGGGGGGAGCCAGAAAAGAGACACCTGTTTGGAATAGGATTGCACAATAAATCATTGCCAAATTACGTTGCAAGAAGGGTATGAGTGAACAAAAACTGAAAGAGAAGACGGACAACTCATTCCTCACTAGAAGGAGAAAAAAAAAAGTAGGGTAAGAGAGACAAAGTTGTTGAGGTTATAAATGATATGTACAGCGAGGAAATTGGAAACTCATTTGTAAAGTTCAAGGAAAGGCGGATGATGCTGCTGCACTTTTTCTCAGGTCCTTGTCAGTTTATATTGCCTACCAGGGAAGCGCTGTTAGTTCAGCTTTGACTGAACCATGAGTAAGTCTACATTACGCTATGAAACTTTTCATAGAGTGCTGTATCTGGTTTTGCTCCTAACTTTGGGTTCCTGATCTGCTACTGTTGCTGCAGTTTCACTACAGGGTTTGTCACTTCTGCTGAGTGACTTCTGGCACCTTCCTTCATTTCAAGTGTCCTCATAACCCTACTACCAACTGCAAGCAGCACAATGATAAAAAGGTGCATGTACAATTAGAAACCAGTCTTGCCTGCAATCCGTTCCTGGCTGCTACATGAAGGTGAACTAAAATTACTTGTAATTAGGACCCCACCATTTAGTTATAAATAGAACCCCCAGCATCTTCATTATAAGATATATAAAAATTTAAATCTTGATAAAATGGTCCTTGTTTATCAGCTTGGATCTGCCCAGAGTCTGAACAGCACGTAGATGTTTATTTACTTTTAAATATGTTTTCACAACAGTTAAATTTGTGAAATTTAAGTATGTGCTTCAGGCTAAGTACTGTCCTAAGTGCTGTCTTAGATACAATTTCTTCTTTCCTGCCTCTGTGTTATAAATCATGCTACATCTTTTCAGCCACCTCTACTTCTTCTTTGGTTTTCTAAAATTGAAGTGAAACAATTGCCTCTCTAAGACTTTGTGTCACTGTGCTCTGTAAAGTGTAGAGAGCAGATGTTTTCCTCTATCTATGTGACCCTGTCCTTCCATTTGACTTCTTGTTGACATAGATTTTAATTGCAGATTCTCACAGCAAACAGTGATAAATCTTCAAAGGAATGTAACTATACCTCTAAATTACAATGCATGGGCGTATGTTTAATACCTCAGGTTACCCGCTAACTCAGGACAGTAAGTAATTCAGGAGAGGAAGTCATTAACACAGCAGTAAGGTTATTTTGAGACAGTTTCCTTGTGTGTGCTGTTCCTTTAGTTTGGAAGACACAAAATTATACCGTAATTTAGGCTAGATTTCATAAATACAGCCTTGGCTTTCACTCTGATTCAGTCTTCCCTCGCTTCATATTTTCCTGGCATTTCCTGCCAAGCTACATTTTTTTCTTCCTTAGCAGATATCTCTCTGCTATCTCCTGGTTTCTCTTATGCCAAGATCCTTTAGGCACCATATCACTTCTTTTGAGCTATATGTTCTTTTGAACTGCGGAGGAGCGGAATGGAAACTACAGTTTGAGGAACTGGTAATTTGGCAGGACCTTGCCCGTGCCATAAATCAAACTGACAATGGATCACTAACTATTATTTGATATGGCTAAAACCGAAATGCATGTTGACTTTGGAAGAGTCATTTTTTCAAAAATGAGGACTGTCAATATTATCCCTGGGTATAGGATATTAAGACACTTTTTCATCTTGTGTTCTAAATATTATTTGCCTAGGCTACTGTTTTCATAAGGATTTTTTATTGTCCCATAACCTATTAGCTTCTTAGAGGAGCATTTCTCTTACTTCATCCTAATATATAGATTCTACAAAAAGAAAAAAAATTGGAAGAGGGAAAGTGATATTCTTTCTCATTAACTATGTAACACTGACATCTAGTTTGAAAAAAAAAACCAACAAAAACCCCACAACTTACTACAAAGCTGCCTGTGGTTCAATGATATATGCTGAAATTCATGTTTACACATGTATTTCTTCTGTGCACCTCTAATAATGAGATGCTGTAAAGCCCACTTGGAGAATTTCTTAGCTTATAGAGTCAATAAAAAAAATTAACTAGACCAAACAAATTGGGCCAAGCTTCTACATCTTGAAGGTGACAGAAGAATGACTGAATGCTTCCTGGATTAAGAAGCCCCATTGGGTAAGCAAATGGACTGCGTTCATCTGTGAGACCTAAGAACAGAGGAAAAAATCCAAGGTTCCTATTCTGAGTCTGTTTTCAAGCCTGCTGGCTTCCTAATACTGAGGGTTAGATCTAGGAGTCTGAGCCAATTGAAGTTGAAACTTGACCCTGGGGAATGAAAAAAGAATACTGTTGAGCTGCAAGTCCAGGTTTTTTGTGCTGCTGAAATGTCTCTGTTATGAGTCTTGGACATCAGGAAAGCAGCAGATCCAGAGCACATTTCATCTGGGTCTGCAGGAGCAGGCTGGGCGTTCAACAGCCCATGATAGATCATGAAATGGAATGATTTCACTTTTTAAACATCTGCAAGAACCCTGCTAGCCTGCAATAATCCAATTTAAGGAATTGCCCAGAAGCACCACATGTCAGTAATCAAATAGCACATTAGATTGGGTATGACTTTTGGTGTGACACAGGCTGATAACGCCAAACAGAAGGAGTGTTGTGCAGCAAAACTTGGTTCCAAGGTTGGTAAATATTCAAAAACATGATTGGATTGTCAGAAGCATGGTGTAGAAATGTTTCCTCCACATGCCTGGTTGTGTGAATGCTATTTTTGGTAAGAGATATCATTTATGGCATAGTGGAACATTAAGTTTACAGATGCTGATAAGTGATAAAGTGGCAGTGTTATCTTGTGTAAATTCAACAATTAGGAAGTCAAGGTATTACTAGTACTGGTGCAATGTGTAAAGCACTTGTTTGTCACAAACTCTGACAAGGCACCTCTCTCCTACTCTAGTGTGTGGAATCCTTGTGAGAAGTAATGCGCATTTGAGCTGTACAGATGTTTGGGATATGCAGAAGTGGATATCCAGATAACACAAATTGAACCTTGCTCCATATGCTCAGGAGACAGTTTGAGTTTACATACAAAAGCTGTTTAAAAAAAGTGACCAGAGAATTGTTAGATTTTGCAAAGAAAGACTTACAGACTACCTGAAATCGGCTTTTTTGACACCAGTTTAGTGTCAAAGGCTGTATTTAGTTCTAATCCAGAAAGGTACACAGTTAAGTCAGTTCTGTATTCCCAGCCAAGCCCAGTGGAGCCACTGGAGAATTTCTTTGGATTTCTCTTCACTCTGTGAAAAATAGATTAGTTCTGTTTGCAAAGACTGCAAATACCTCAAGGTCCCTGCTGTAGAATATTACTAAATAGCTATTTTTACACAGAAAGCTCTCAGGTAAGAGGGACTTTTGTGAGAAAATCTTCAAGATTTGTTCTTTTATTACTGGCTTTATATCTTCCAAACTCTTGCCTCTTTTTTTTTTTTTTAAAAAAAAAAAGACAGCAAAGAGCTTGAGCATATTGAGACTGAGCAATGATTTCATTTAGCTGTTTTACTGTGTGAGATTGCGATGCTACCCAGCCTACAGCAAAGCCCCTGTGTTTTACTGCTATCACATGCACTTTGCCCAGTTATTCAGTCTGTATTTGACAACTTCCTTTTTCAGTAGTGCCAGAACATGTACGATATTAGCTGTAGTAGTCACCCTTGTGCTACAGAGGGTGAGGTTTAATTGAAGTTTCTTCTACTCACCACATTATTATGAGGTCTATGAGTCAAACTTCTAAGTGTTCTCTAGATTTCCAGAGAAAGGCATATTCTGTCTTGACTAGTCACATCTATTTTTGCCTTTCTAAGCCCCAAGGTCCGTAAATTTGGCCCAGCTTCTTTATGCAAATATAAAAGAAGCTCTCAAAAAATATATCCCCTGAAACTCAAGTCACTGAGTTGTACTAGGATGGATTCTTGTGCGTAAACCTAGATTTCACTTAAATATAGAAAATTTGGCAAACATTTACTCTATAATAAGTTATTCTTTTTTGAAAAAGGGAATCAAAATAGTTCTTTGAAATATATCTGAATATACAGTTAACCAAAAGCCCAGAACGGCCTTAGGAGAAGAAATATCCACTGGTTTTGGAAAGTACAAGATATTTATAGCTGCCTAAAATACCTGATGAAATGTTTTGGTGTCCTTGGAAAATATATAGTAAATGCTTGGGTTTTTTTTGAGGTGAGAGAACAAAATACTCACTTTTAGCTAACTTAAGAAAAGCCAAGCCCTTAATCCTTGTTTCCTGCTGGCTGTTATGTTATGTTTGTCGTGCTGCATTATGAGTGAGTGCAAAGATGGTGAGTCAGATTTTGTAAATGAGGAGTGAGAAAAATGGGAATTGTATTTTTAGAAAAAGAGAAAAACAAACTAAGACACACAAACCATTTAAAGCAAGCTTGCTTTCAAAAATACTGGATGTAGAAAAAAAATGAAGGGAGCACAGATTCTGCATTTCAGATCTACAAAAACTGTCGAAAACTGTAGGAGACCGAGAGTTTTCTTATCCTAATGTGAGGTAGTCTGGAAAAAATAATTCTTGTAGCCAGAGAGTGTTAAGAAATGGGTTTTATCAGCATGCATTGTTTAATTGCAGGCTGGAACAGATGTTAAAAATCATTTCAGCTGGTAAGATTGTGATTTGAGATGCTTAGCTGTACATACTCATTAAAAAAAAAAAAAAAGTGTGTTATTTAGTTTTATTTAGTTTTATAATTTGAGGATGACTGGTACAGTTAAAAATTGTGATACACTAAAAGTAACATCATAAAGCTAGTACAGAAGTACAAATATTTGAGATATCTAAGTAAAGTTCCTAAAAGTAGACCAAAATAGTTGATTCTTATATTTCAGTTCAGGGCAGAATGATTTAAATCAAATGCTAAAAATCACACATTCTTGTGATAATTTAAATCAGAGTGAAAGTAAATATGTTATTAGCCACTTATGTTACATATGCTAATTAACTTTGTTATGTGGTTATATTTACTAGCTAATTTCTGTAAGAGATACTGATTCTTGTGGGGGAATATCCATTAATATATGCTGATCTGGAATTAAATACAGCTTATATACTTAAAGTGGTATAACTTTTGCTAAAAAGTAGAATACCTTATGCACAGTTAATGAATTACAGAGTCACTTTTCATATGCTTAATTTTTATGTGACATTATAAAGTTACAATTATTATTGATTACATTCATTAACTTATATCAAGATTTTTAATAGTAATTGGAATTAAGTACAGAGAAAACCACACTAATTTTTAAATTAAACCTAACTACAATAAATATGTGAGATAAATCATTTTTTCTATTTATTAGACTGTGTTTTACAGTTAATACTTTTTTAATAAAGATTGTTTAGTGTACTCCGGTTTAGTGAATTGAATCCTTTATTCCCTGTTGCCATGTCTTTCAAGATTTTAGAGATAATGCATCTCAACTTCCAGTATCTTGTTTTCAATGGTTGATTGAGAGAGGAAAATAAATTTTCTTTGTCATTGTTTTCTGGATGTTGTATGACAGCTATAGCACTGAAATAGAGACAATGGTTGGCCAAGAATGACAAAAGATAAGTTTTTGCTGAAAAACACTGTATTACATATTTTGGTTTCATGTTCTAAGCTGAACACTTGGTTTTTCATGAGTTGGATGTCATTTGAAATTATGGACTGGAGATTTGGACATCTTGAATGTCATTTTTTCTGTAAGTATGGGTAACTGGTTATAGACATCTCGGAGTGTTCATAGGTGTAATATTAAAATTAATTTTCACTAGATCTCTTCTAAAGGAAAAATTACCGAACTTTTTTGTTTGTTTTGTTTTGTTTTTTTTTAATGGAAAACATATCTTAATTTATTCTGCCTAAGTATTAACAGTATGGAGAGCTCAGAAGCTGTGGAGTACTCCAGACTAATATTAATCCAGCCTGCTCGCTGCCCTCCATCCAAACCCCCATGCTGTGCATTGGACAGGAGTCCCAAGCAAGTATTGGACAACTTGATCAAAAGCTGTTCCCTCTTGGCATCTTCCATGTTGTCCCTGAGAAGAGCAGCATGCAAAGTGGAAGGTTTTGTTCTGAACTCTTTCTATTCTGCACATGTATACATACAGTCAACATAGTATATCCATGTACTTCAACCTTCCTCAAACTACAAAAGGCACCAATTTACATGGCTACATATTGCTTTAGACGTTTAGCTTTAGGCTTCCTTTTTAAGTCACAGACAGGTGATTTAAAACCATCAACATCTTAAAATAGCTACATAAATGCTTCTAGATTTACATATGATCAAATTTACACTGGCTATTAAACAGGCATTATTCACCAGTTTTTCCTCATATTCCTGCTTTTCGGAAATCCATGCAGTATACAAATCAGATTCCTAAGATTCAGTTTATCCTTTGAATGTGTGTATGCTTTTGTACCTCCAGTTCTGACTTCTTGAACCTAAGGAGACCTTGTATACTATTTCCCAGGGAGGTGGAACAATCCTTAAGAGTTGGGTAGTGAGAATCTGGCAAGAAAAGGTGGAGAATTGCCCAGGCAATTGCTGTAGGGACGGTATGAATTGTTGCTACTGTGTAAGCCTTTGCTTACAGTTATCTGGTTTGTATTTACTTATTAAACATGAGTTATACAATTTGGACAGGCTCTTTTGATTGCTTTATAAAATACAAATATGGAAATGCAGGTAACATCCCCAACACGTTGCTTTCAATTCTTATCTACTACAGCACATTTCCTGGATTTTACTCCTTCCAGCAGTGCTGGTAGTAAGTGTTGATTCGAAAAAGAAAACAGAAAATAATTCTTCATTTCAATAATTCATGGAAAATGAACTGAAACTATGATATCTGTGACACTTGAGAGCACACATCTCAAACGGTGTTATTAGTATTCAGTGCTGGGACTGTAGCCCTGGAACATATGCTTAAAACATTGCTAAGCCCCTCTGGAATACCTTTTCAACAGAAATTCAGTAATCTGTTGAAATAAGTCGACACAGAAAATCATTATATAATTGGACCTGTTTAATTGCCTGTTATGTCCTTTAGTTGATCCCCTGAAACAATGTTATTAGTATTTAATGTGAAATTACTGCAGTAAAAAAGCTGAATTTATTAGGTGAAAGGACAATCTTCCTTTTCATGAAATACAACTGGCAGATGGAAACATGAAATAAACTGCCTTCTGACAGTTTTTACTATACCTGCTCATAAACTTTCCTGCCTTGAGACACTAAAAAGAGTTTCTTTGGGACACTTACCATTTACTGAAGGATCTGCTCTCCCTCCACCTTCATGGTGATACAGGCTTTTTATAATTTTTAATATATTATACAGCACTTCAGTAAAAAGGGTGGTTGAGGGGAATAGCATAGCTCTCATTGTTAATGTGAGAGCATGCCAAAGCATGACAGAGGTGTGGTGTTTTAGGTCCCTTAAAGAATAATATTTTACAAAGGATTTAAGAGTACAAAAGGTTTATTGCTGCCTGAGTGGAGCTTGTATACTCCAGCTTGTTTTACTGACACTCTCCACAGATTTTTAAATCTGTGCCAAATCATGAAGCCCAGGACTCCTCACCTTGCTCCTAGTTATGGAGCTTTGGAAGGGCAGACACCAGTTCCTATGCACAAGTGTGGCTGTGCTACGAGAAGATGCTTTCTCCAAATGCAGCAGACCTCAGAGCCATCCTATTTAGAGCAATTTCTTCATTATATCATGTGTTTATCTTGGATTTTACAGCACTGCCTTTGCTCTCAGCACCCTAGTCCATAAGTTTATCACACTGTGATGTAATCCAGTTTTGTGAGCAGGTGTAGCTGCGGATGACTAGACAGAGGTTTTCTCCTCCAAATACAGAAATTTTTTCTCCTTCTCCTCCACCCCATAATATGTCTCTGTGAGGACTACAGCAAGTTACATTCGGTCCTGGATCCCAACAGCTTTTCTCTGCAGGAAAATATTTTACAGTTTGAAAGTCCATTGTTTCAGACAATGGAGGGATAGAAAAAGAAGACTTAAACCATGACATCTTTTTTCCACCTCCTGGAGGCACATGCAGAGCTGAAGTGTTGGTTTTCAACATCGTACTGATCGGAGGCGGTTTGTAAGTGGGTGGTTTCTTTAAGAGGACTACAAGATTCACTTTGTGCCAGGCACAGCTACAGTTACACATCTGGTCCCAGCCCCAGGTATTTACACGAAGCCACTGCTGTACACACATGAATACTTAAATTCAGTTATCTGTTAACTTAAGCGCATGGTCAGTTGTCCCACAGGACCAGGCTGACGCTGTTTCCAGGATGGCCAGAGACTCCTATGCTCTTCTACCTCATTGGCAAAGGTTTGTAAGAAAGGGTCTCAGTATGATTTCAATGGAGTTGACAACATTTTAAAGGAGCTGTTAGTATGTTCAATTGTGAAAGGATTTCTGTAATAAATACAGACTTGCAGAAAACATCGTGAGGGGCTTCATGTGAGCTTTAGCACTACTCCTTTGGTTTCTTCTGAGTGGTGTTGACATCCTGTTAAAATGTTCATCAAGGGTTTGCTATGAATGTGCACTGTTTAAAAAGTATTCTTCTGCAGGCATTTTGGGTGCATGTTAAATGATACCTTATAAAAAATTTAGTGGTGGTTGTTAGGCCTTCATTGCTGTAATATTGGAAAGGCTAATACAGTCTGAATATTTTTTATCATCTTATTAGAATTCAACATTCCAGAGTCTAATACAATTTTTCCTTTGCCATGCTTTGTATTACAGTATGAAATAACAGTGCAAGACCATTAGTGGATGAATTTGAGATTACTTAAGTTCTATGAAAACAACCACAACCACATTATGGCTTTCTCACAAGACCGAGCAGCAGATGAGGTGAGGTCTGCTTTATAACATCCCCCAAAAGGAGTAAGAGCCATCAGGGAACAGCTGCTGACTGGGTGAAATCCCCATGCACCCCAGCTGCCCCCACCAAGCCCTCTACACTTACTCGCTTTGTGAATCTCTGCCTTTTCCGTCTCATGGTTTTTAAGGCAGATATGGAGCAATGAAGGCTGGGAAGAAGCAGCCCCCCAGCCCAAATGCTGATGGGAATTTGCAGTGCAAGAGGGGACCTGAGAAACTCCAGGCAGAAAACCTCCTGAGAGGAGTACCCACCTGACCCTTCAGCATAGTAAGAGGACAAGACAAGTGGAAAACCCCAGCGTGCTTTCCAGCTCACTCAGCAAATAAGTGTCTCTGATGCATATGTAAGAGGGTTTAAGACTTCAGAATCCTTGCCCATACTTGATTGTTGAATTTTACATATTTCTAAAAATGAAGAATCTGAGCATGACTTTGAAAACTGTGTATTGTATGCAGTTACATTTATGTTTAAAGTGTGGTGTGAGGAGGGAATATTTCAGCACAACTGTTGCATTTCTTTAACTAATAATTGATATGTTTCAACATGCATTTTCTATGGTAACTGAGAAATTTAATTATATTCATTGCCTTTGATGTCAGAGATTACCTCCTCCCCATCTAGAATTACTCATTTCTTTCCCACTTCCATAAATTCCTGCTTTATCCATTGTGTTAAGGGACTGTTTGAGGAGCTAGACTGTAACCAAATAACCAAAGTGACAACAAGCTGCAGCATTTGGGCAGAAGCAGGTGGCCACAGATAAGGGCAATAGCAAGAACCTGTAAGTTTATGTTGGCTTTGTTGCCACCACCTTCATGCTGCTACGCTCTCAGCTAGTTAGTGTGATGAAGACTACTACCAGCACATTGGGTATTGACTTTCTCCTCTACAGTTCTACAATACTTGTATCCAGGTCTCAGATCACCTGCCATGATGACTCTAGGATATTAAACATGATCAATTTCGTATAAAATCTATATAGGAAACCTTATAGGTGTAGGGACTTCATGTCTGAAGACATGTGACCAGACAGCTGATGCAAAGCAATATCTTCAGATGGGTCAGTTATGTACAGGACTTCCTTAGGATAGTAAGGAATTTGACATGAGAAATTTGAGGCTGCAAACACTAAAATCAGTGGGGAAACAAGACAAGTGTTTTGTTTACATTCAACCCAGCTCCCTGCAGTAGGTTCCTCAGGGTTTTACTCCAGAGTTTAAACTATCTATGTAAAAAATACTTCCATAAACCCAGAACAACCATATCTTTTGACCAGCGATGCTGACCTCCTGCAGCACAGCAGTGCAATGAGGCCAGGAGGGAAGCAGGGCACTCTGTCACCCTCCAAGGCAGAATGTTTTCCTTGGATGGGTTCTGTTCAGGGATGGAGACATGCTGCACTGTGCTGGAACAAGGCTGGTTACCCATGCCAGTTTGAGGACATTGAAGAAACCTTCATGGGGGTAAGAACTACTTCTAGTGTTTTCCTTTCTTCCTTCCCTCCAGAAAATAATCATGCAGTGGTTTAGATTTTTTTTTTTTTTTTTAAAATCTCGTGCTACTGCTTTATGTTGATAAACACAGAAAACAATACTGAGTGTGTATTAAGTAGGATGGGCAAATGACATCCACAACTCCTGGACTGTCTTTTGTGATGTGTTAAAAATGTTGTTAACCTCTCAGGCTCGTTGAAAGGCTTATAAAATGTCTCTGTGCATGTATATGTACACATAAATATGCACACATGCACACACATACAGATATATTTTTATGACACTTAACATGCAGCTAAATATATTTTTTTTCTACTCAGGATAATTTGATACAGTCTCTACATCTAAATCCTGATTGACTCAGTTTAAAACTTCCGTAAGCTGTTTATAGTCTTAGGAGAAAAAGAGAAACTGAAGAAAATATACCATGAACCTGAAAGACATTCAATGATTGCTTAAATTCTGTCTTTAAAGAAAAGGAAATACACCCATGTAAAGCATGTGTGCGATGTGCTTCCCTCCCCAGTCCATGAGTATTCTCCAAACACAGCATTGTACAGAAGTGTTTCAGCAGCTGCTCCCTTGCTCTCCTCCCCACCCCACCGAGTACTTCCCCTCCTGAAAACCTTTTCCTCCCTTCTGTCCTCCAAATTCTTCATTAGGTAACAGCCCCTCTTAGACTCTTTTGATCTTTTGAAGTCCTTTAAGCAGTGACACAACTCACTCCTGAAGCACTGCCCCTATCAGGATGGTCACCTGGGGCCTTCAGGTGTTTCTCCTATGAAAGGGAGAACAGCAGCCCTGGGGTGAAAGGTGACCTGTCCTCTCTTGCTTCTGCCAGGGAAAGCTGTGGGATGAGGTGGCTCCATAGTCAAAACTCCCAGGACTGTACTTATAGCTCAAGCTTTGGTGAGTTGCCTTGAAGCTCTCTATGGTGTATCATTTTTTTACCAAAGTCAGTGTTAAAGGATATAATAATGCATAATTCTCAGATTCAAGTTTTATGACTGCAGATAATGCTCATATCTTTCTGTTTTTCCGTATAGGTGAAGATGGGATAGTGATATAACCTGTACACAGTTCCTTAGCTTGGGACGGGCTGTAGTCTGTTTAGAAATTAGTTTGCATGCATAACATGAGACTTACCTTAACTGTCAATTTTTTCCATTCTATGAGCTATTATTAGCATCTTACATGCAAGTAATGCAAATCCGATAAAAATTTTGGAGAAAAAGAAGACCTAAATGGGAGCAAAAGTAAAATAACTGTAGAATACCAGTTAGATTACTTCAGCTATCAAGGAATGAGAAAATGCTGTTAATGATCTGCTATGCTTTTTGCAACAAAGGTCATGCTTTTTACTATGATCTTGAGGAAAGTCAAGTAACGGTAGTTAAAGCTATCATTAAAATCTAAGAAATACTGTTTGAAGGGACACAGTGTGAAAAGTAGTACTACTAAATCATCTGGTGAGTTGCATACAGCTACACAGACGAGATGTATATATCTTAGCATTAGTGTTTCATTTTGGGAGGATTTCCATAGTTAATGGCCAGATGCTTGAAACTTCATTTTTGTTCTTTAAATAGAACTAGAAAAGCCAGAGATTAAGAGCTAGCACTGTAACCGTACAAATAGAGCATATATATGAGCTAATGTATTTGGTTTTTATTTGCTTGTTTGTTTTCTGCCTAGAATTTGTAGCCTGAAAAGGTTCTACTTGTGCTTCTGAAAAAACAGAATTGTTATAGATTCATATAGGGGACTTTTAACATTCAAAATATGTTGATTGTTGGTTTTTTTTGTTTTACATGCCTGCACTATGTATTCAGGTATTTTTGTGACTCTTATTAGCTCAGGTACTATTTTGGTGCTGAGTAAATTATTAATTCTGAACAGAGAACACAACACAAAGTAAAATAGATTTAGAAGGCATTTTGTGGACAGAATATGATTAAGAAGCAGCCAGGTACTGGAAAACCTACTCAGACCCCTGTTACTGGTTAGCTGGGTGATTCTGTAGGGGGTGGATTTAAAGTAATTCATTATTTTAGAGAAAGATAATCTTGAAGCTGTGTGTGTATGCATGTGGAATTTTCTTCCTCCTCACCAGCTTCCTAGAGCTTATTAAAGCCACTCGGTATAAAAGGGAGGAAAAAACTGATTTTTTTTTTTTTTTCCTGTTAAGTGGAGGAGAGTTTTGTATGTTGACACCTCTGCAGTTAATAGATTATCTTAAATATTCTCATGGCATCTTTTGGCAACTCACGTATTTTGAGATTTCATTTACTTTTCCAGCTGTGCAATTTATATTCTAGTAACACATGATGGACAGCAATTCTTGACTCTAGACAGTGACAGCAGAGGATTAAATAACCCAGCCAATTCCTCCCCAGTGTCTGGAATTTTTTCCATTAACTTTAAAGAGGCTAGATCAGAAATATCCAATTCTAGTGTTGAGCCACTCTTTTAATATCCTGCACTCTTCATTAAAAAAATAATAGACCTGGAGGAGGTCTGAAACCCGTGTGTTACCATTTCCAAAGTGTCAATAACTTACACTGTTAAGAAGAAATTGTGCTATTGTGGTGGTTTGACTCAGCCGGCAGCCAAACACTGAACAGCCGCTCACTCACTCTCCCCTCTGCAGGGAATAGGGGAGAGAATTGAAGGGGTAAGGGTAAGAAGACTCATAGGATGAGATAAAAGTAACTTAATAATTGAAATAAAATAAAAATTAAATTAATAATGACAATAATAATTGTAATAATAGTAATAAAGCAATATACAAATGAGTGTTGCACAGTGTAATTACTCTCCACCTGCTGACCAAGTCCAGCCCATTCCCAGAGGAACTACAACCCCAAAACTGAAACCACAATACTAGAAGAGAGAGAGACAGTTATATATATAGAGAAAAATTGCCCAAGAGACCCTCATTAATATACTGAACTTGATGTTATATAATATGGAATATCCCATTGGTGTATCCAAATGCCAGTTTGGGTTTGCTAATTTTAATATTCCCCCTTCTAGTCCTTTGTACCTGCATACTAGCAAAACATGGGGAAGTTGGAAAGTCCTTTGTCTTCCTGCAAGAATTGAAAACATTAGTATGTTATCAACATTCTTCTCATAACAAATCCCATACTGAAACCAAAACACAACCCTATTCTAGTGACTAAAAAATAAGCTCTGTCCCAGCTGAAAACCAGGACAGTTACAAAAGGGTAGCTTACCATGCTCACTCATGGTAAGCATCAAGGAAAATAATTGCCGGATGTTCTTACTGGGGTAGATTTCCAGAGGAGAAACAAACCTTGAAGTGTGCTTTCCCTTACAGAAATGCCTCTTCCTTATAAGACCAAGTTGAAATAAGCTATTAACTTTCTAATAAAGTCCCTTCCCAGTGTACATACTACTCCTCTATGTTGCACAGTGCCATGCGGCAAAAATCAGAGAGTTGTTGCTTTCCTAAACTGCCAGTCTTTTGATGCCCTTTCAGAGCCTGTGTTTCACATAGAGTGACACTAGGAACTGTATTGGCTGGGTGATTTCATTTAGGTGAACAAGCACTAACTTGGCATTTACTTGGATAACTTGACCAACTAGGGATAAGATCCCTTCTCCGTTGCAAACCCTGAGGGGCAAACAGGGGCAGCAGATGCAAAACCCAGAAGAGCATAAAGTTCCAACATGGACTAGAGCAGGCCACCACTTTTATGGGAATGTCATGGTCAAACAATGGATCCAAGTATTCTGGTTCATCCTTTGGCAGTCTTCATCACTGCTGTCTGATTAATCAAATATGTAGGAACACGAGGTGCTACAGAAAGAGAAAGGAGGTCCTTTCATCTATGGTCTAATAATGGAAATGGCAAAATAATGGGGCAACTAATTTTGATTTACTAACAAGTACTGAATGCTGTGCTGGTGAAAAGTAAGAGGTGATCTCTGTCTTCTTTTTCTGAGTTTGGAGACAAAACCATATTAACCTGGAATGGTCTTTCTTTGGAAAAAAAATAAAAATCTATTTATTCCTGCAGGTTACATCTATCAAAATAGTTGCAACACAGATGTTTTCATACAGAACAAAAATGTTATTTAGAGATGATTTTGTTCATTGCCTTTCAATGATTTGTTCTGGGCGATGTGTGAAAAATAGACTCCTGTGTTTGCAGTCATACAAATTATATCAGCTCTATGTGCTGTCTGTTCTCACAGGCATTATTTTACTTTGTTGTCTCCTTTTCAGTGGGCCTGAAACACAGACTCAAAGAGGTGCACAGGGGGCTGCAGAGACAAGCAGCTCTCACTGTACGGTCCCTGTGATGCTGCAGAGTGTTGGCACTGTGGATGCTTGTTTTACGTAAAACAAAGTACCGCCGTGCTGGGAAAAAGGACACAATGTGCTGACCAGTGTGGCAGCAGGTCACACTCGCTGGGTAATATAACAAGAACCTTTTGGAGACTGAAATTAGGTTTCCAAATACGAACTGAAGAGCTCACATGTGTCCTCCCTTTCTCCGGTGCTCAGCACACATTGATTTAATGGCTGTTGCTAGGGCTTTAGCACTCTGAAAGGGAGTTAGAAGAAATAGCTTAGCCAAAACTTGGTTGGCAGCCAGAACTGGGGAAAGCAAAGTGTCCCCATGAAGGGGATTTGGTCCAGCACTTTGCACTTGTGATAAACATAAGATTCATGGCAAAATTATCCTTCTGGCAATGAAATTGGTAGAAAGTAAGTACCAGTAGGTTCTGCTGGCTTTTCTTCCCTTATCCTTAATCCAACACTTAAAAGACTTGGATTGGGTTAGTTTGAAGTTATTTTGGTGGTTGCTGTTCTCTGTTGTTCTTTTTTAAAGTCTTAGCAGAACAGACTGTCATTAGATCCTTCTCTGCTTGGACTCCACTTTATCCTCCTGTCCAGGGGTAATTTGAGATGATGGCTGCTCTGCTGCTGGCCTAGGTGAGGGCAGAGCACAGGTACAGCTCAGATTCATGCTGGTGATAGTCCTCTTCTCACTAACATTAGTCTCCTTTAGGGAACTTGTTCATTCCTGGGCAGCACACAATTTTTTGATTGTGCAACTCACCTTCCTAACAGAAGAAACTTAAATGTATGAACTTTTGATTAAAAGGAAATCCTACTTGCATTGGTTTGGAGGGGTTTGTCAGAGCTCTGGGTTTTGCTATGTGTTTAGGCAGGACCAGGAGCAGTCACACTCAGATCACAACGAAGCCCGTTTGAATGCTCAGCGTCCTCCTTCTCTTCCCCTGCTGTCAGGAGAATCATTGTGATCAAAACTGTCTCAGAAATCCCTTCTTCTATTGGTTGCCTCAATACTTTAGATGTTATTTACTTAATCGTTGAAGAGACTTTGTTCTTTTCTATAATACAGTTTTGGTTTTTTGTTTTGTTTTTCTTTAATCTGACCATTAATTGCCCTAAGAATTAACTTTCTTCTCTGTGAGGGGAAGTAGATCAATTTGTCTCCCTGGCTGTAGGATTGCTTTGCTTTATAGTGCTGCAGCTGTCATGATGTGCATGTCTGTTTTCTCAGAATGACATGCACTTGGCAATTGCAGTTGTCATTTTTCTACCCATCCATAGACACCTGGGCTACAGGCATTTAATCCCCAGAATAACATACAACCACCACGTAAAATGCCTTCTTTTCTGTAGCTAATACTCTTCCCACAGCTTTGGTAAGAACTAGTTTGCCCTTTCTCAGCATTATTAATCAGGCAGATGGGGAAAGGCAGTAGTTGGAAACATGAACAGAGGGTAAAATCCCTTGCTGTTGTTGTTATCCTGACCTTTCACAGTGTAGCTGCAATGGCTCCCAGCTGAAATAAATGCAAAGACAATTCCATGCTGTAAAGAGTCCTTTTTAAGTGCAGTGAATTAAGTTTTCATGATCTTTTCTGGTCCCCAAACACAGAACACATTCTTGATTAATTTTTCTTAATATAAGTTGGGGTGGGAGCTTTAAGAGACCAACTCAGGTTTTCAGATGGTTTCAACTGTCACAACCCTGACCTGAGCTGGGACAAGTAATGTCCCCCATGCCAAGCAACAGCACAACAGCTAGGAAATACCTTTTGGATGATGCTAACTTTTTTTTTTTTCTTCTAAAACAATTCTGTACCCCTTTCCCCAGTTAAAATCCACATTATTGAGATGCTCTCCTCAGCCAGGGCACTGCTCAGCATAGGCAGGGGCAGGAGGTGGAAGGGGAAAATCCTGGGGAAGGCTTGCGGGACTGTCCCCAGCCTGTGTGGGTAGAGAGTCCTCATGAAACCCCTCACCATGGGGACACAGCAGGCATGGGTTGTGTCCTAGGGACTTCCTGGGGTCCTGTGGAGGAGCAGCTCCCGGCACTGCCTGGAGGAAAGAAGGGTACAGCCATGTTCCCTGCTTCCCCAAACCCCGCAGCTGGCAAATACTTCAGCCCCTGGGGGCTGTGACCCCCCACTCCTTAGTTGGTGTGACCAATACTGTCAACAGAGTGGGGGTTTGCTGGCAGGACACCAGCAAATTTGATCTCTTTGCATGCCAGGGACAAAATTTTTCATTTTGATTCCACCAGTGAGACTACGCTAGGTCTGTTCCTTGCACAGGTAGCTGGGATTGCCTCACCTGCAAGTTACCTTGGTTTAATATTTCAACATAACAGTTCGAGCATGTATTTTGCATTATTCTCTTTTCTTTTTCCTAAGTAGAAGTTTTGTTTTTAAAATATTGACTTAGCGAACCAAGAAGTTACACCTAAATGTCTCCATAAAAACAAAGCTTTCAAATTGAGCCTAAGAACTCAAAATGCAGTGTTATGCTGCATTTTATTATCTTTATTGATGATCAAAAGTTATCACACATCATGCTTTTAAAAGAGAGTTTGTGGAGCTAGCTCCCTTTGGGATACGCATTTTAATTCATGGTTATTAGTTCTTTCCTTTTCTTCTATTCAGACTGGTTTGGTTTTTTTTGTTTTGTTTTGTTTTTTTTTTCTAAAGGAGTGCAGCTCTATACTCTGATGCAGCCATATCTACCATGCAGCTATTTGTTCATAAATCTACACTCCACTGTTGACTCATTATTTCAGAGACTAAGAAGAACAAATTTAGTTCAATGAATTATGTCGATACATGTTATTTCAGAGACTGACTAAAATTGATTCCTAAAACAAGCTGAAAAACAGCACAGCCTTGATCATTGATTTGCATTAGAGAATTTTGGTCGAACACTTGCAATGAGCCTGGTGTTCCCATTTGCAGTTATTTAAGACTCAAGAAATTTCAGCCTAAACCTGCTATAAATGGATGGGGTGACTATGGCTACATCACAAGGTGGTTTCACTTGTTACTACTCTTTGCATTGCCCAAATCATTCTCAGTGTATCAATGACCACTCAAAAATTTAAAAAAAAATTATGATGTCTGCCATGCAGGGCTTTTTTCTTTAACCATAAAAGTGTAAAAAATAAAATTTCATCTTTTTGAATATATTTGAATATAGAAAGGAGTATCCCTGCATCAGGTAGCTATTTACTGCCCTTTCTCTTGTTTACAGTAACACTAAAACAGTATTTGAGGAAAAAAAAAAATCCATCAAGGCCTCACTTAAGTGCTAATGAGCTTTTTATTTAATATTTGTTTATGACATGTGGCACTAGGAGTTTGGCTTATCCAATCAAAGTTCAGAAACTTATTAAGATACAGAAGTTCATGTTTCCAATCAAAGCAACTGATACCTTGATTTTTAAGTAACAAACACCTATAAGTAAATGCTGATGAATTATTTATGTGCCAAAATAATTCACTGAATTTTTAAAATCAATATATTAGCAAAATTTGTTAGTGAAAAAAAATAAATAAATTAGATATATCCAGTAATTAAATGAGTGACTAACAAATTCCAATTAGGAAGAAAATTCGTATCACTAAATAGGAACTCTCATTAAAAGTTAATTTTAGGAATTTATTTTTCTGGTAGAATTAAGTCCTATAATAAGACATTTGACCTCACAAAGAACAGAATTTTAAATTGACTTCTAAGAGATGAGGGATTCAGCTTCAGTTTCAACGCTGTATAAAACAGTGTGTGCTATTAAAATAACGACACCCAATCTTACATATGTGAATACTTTTAGCATTGTGATATTAATTATGTATTTGCTATTCAGCACCATTGAGTATATGATGGTCCATTTGTATATATGTTTATTAAAAAAATAAAATCTGACCACACAATTTCTTCTGCAGAGGTACAAGTGTGCGCTTTGAGCAAGGAGAAATAGGACTGAAGACAGCACAGAAGAATACAGCTGACTTATAACAAGTACACTAGCATTATCACAGATGTCATTCTCTATAATTTATAGAGCAGTTTGCATTTCTGTCAGGTTGAATCAGTCATAAATGGAGAACAGGCCGTAAAGTTACATGAGTGTACAACTCAACTTGTAGGATAGCAACACAAAATTACTTATTTGTGTTAATAGGGCTAAACAGCCTTCAGGTACTTGCAGAAAGAGATGGAACAGCCAGTTTTGAGCTGTTGGGGTTGGCAGAATGAAAGTCAAGTTTCATATTCAAAGTGAGGGTTTTGCAATCCCTACTTTATTTAACAAGGCAAGTAGCTTAGTTTTCAGTGGAACACAGTTACCACCTCTACCCAAGTATTGAAATGTTTGCAACCTGTGTCAGTGTATGATTGCTGGAATGTGAACAGTATTGCTGATGACTGTGCCACAGATATCCTATAGCAGGAAAACCTGGCCATCCTGAAGAGCACCAACAAAGAGTTACAATGCCACTACCTGTCATGAACTCCATTCGTGTGGGGCTCAAGAATTTATGCAAAGCCAGAGTCAAGTGATAGGCCTGAAGGAGAGCAAGAGACCTTGAAAATGACCATAGAATAATAACTTGTGCTTTTTAGATGGGAATTTTCTTGGTAGTTTGAAGCTTGGTGCTATTGGTGAGCTGTCAGAGGGACTCTGAGCAAAGACAGTTTTATTGAAAATATTCTTGCCAAGGAACACAAAAACAATCACCCTGCATGTTTGATTTATAATTAACAGGTATAAAACTCTAATCACAAATGTAGCTGCCACATCTAGGCATGGTATAAATATTTTATGCAGTGCTTCAAAGTTCCATATAATGTGCACTGTAAAATTTGAATATTATCGTACATGAAGTTATTAAAACTTTAAATGAGAAATTTTGGACTCTTACATTTATGGAAGCAGTGGTGTGCCTGAACAAGGATCCTGTAAACTGCAGCATGTAATAAAACATGCTTATCTCTCTGCAGAATACGCAGGAATATAAATGTCTCATAAAACTAATAAAAATGAAAACCTGAAGGTTGAAAGGCTTTTACATGAATTTTAGGTTTTTAATTCCGCTCTCAAATATGTTGAAAATTGCATTTATTGTTTTAAGATGTAAGCTGTTGTTTAGAAGGGGACATCACCCAGGGTGTTCTGTAGATTTGGGAGCTTCATACATACTGTTCGCAGGTAGCTCTTTGCACCTTTCCTATGAGAACAGAGAACTGTGACAGAAATGCCATTATACCTGTTTGTATTTCTGTTAGTGGCTTATTTGAGTAGTATATAGATTTGAAGGACCAGATATTATAGGATACTTCATGTGTAAATGCACAGAAAGCTTCTGGGAAGCCAGGTCACTCCTTTGATGTTGGCGGAGAGCCCAAAATGCCCCAAGTGCCCAAGTCACAGGGTTTCACTGTGCTCAGAGGAAGCATGGGGTATTGAGCAGCCTGATTTCCAGAGGCCTGAGTTATGTGTGTCACTTCAGCCAGCCCTGCTGAAAGTGCCCATCCTGCTGTGTAATCTGTGCGTCTGCCAGATGGCATACGCGATTAGTATTGATTAGTGGAGAGTCTGAAAGATATCTGCCTGAGAGAGGAGCAGAAGAGAGCAGCCAGACGTCTGTGCAGCCACCTGCAAATACCGCAGAGAGGATCTTCCCATGTCCTTCCCATGGCCATCTCAACAGCTATTGTGTCTTACATTCTTGGTTAGAGGCTCTGCCTGAAGAGTCATTAAGTGCCCATTTCTCCTTCCTTCCTTCTCACTTCCTTCTCCCTTCCCAGGACTGAACAAATGATGCAAAAGACAGTCCTAGTATTTCATACAAAATGCAGCCAATAACAATGCAGAAGGTGGCATTTTTAGAAACCCTGAAGGACACTCAATTATTATTGTATATAATGTATATATAATCTATTATTTTTTATGTAGTGTATATATAATACAGTAATGTTTACAGTGTATCAAGTGGGGATTCCTAATGAAGTTCTTGTTAATAACATTACATGACAGGAAGAAAAAAAAGTGAAACCTAACATCTAAACAGGCCTGCCATGGTAGGCAAATGGGGGAACAGGTAGCAGTGGAGAAGAGTAAAGTGTAAGATTAATAAGTATTTTTCTTAGCTTGGAGCTAAACACTAATTTTCCCCTTTCTTCCCCTCTCCCACTCCAGGGTTAAATAATAAATTATTTTGTTTCTCTTTGATTTTTAATCTGAAAAATCTTCCTTTTTCACAGTAGAATTTCATAGATCAACTCTTACAGGAATCCCTTTGCCCTTCATACTCATTTCATTACTATTCTGGACAAACTGGAAATCTCAGGATGGGAAAGGGGAAATGGAAGGCAGTGTCTACCTTGCAGGATCTCTCTCAGTCGCAGTAAAGGTACTGTAGGATATTTGTGTTGCTGAACTGCACTGCAGTTTGTGTCTTCTCCCTCTTTTGTGCAACACACTTCAGAAGAATATGAAATATTGAGCAGCACTTTGTCCTGTCTACACAGAAATACTGTAATGTGATGTGACCCACCCACCAGGTGAATTGGGGTAAATCAATGCCAGATCAGTGCAGGACAGTGTGCAGTTGCCCAGCAGAAGGGCCATGGTTTGGGGGGTCACAGCAGGCCCAGCATGCCCAGCCTTGCAGAGCGGGAAGGCAGCCTGGAGGCACCACCGCAGGTGGCTGCTCTGATGGCCAGGGCATCCTTAAAACCTTTCTGCTCCTCTGAAACTTCTTGTTGCTACTTCTCATGCACTTCGGGTCTGACCATTCCTACCCAATCTGTATGGACTGGGATGTGTCCATAGTAAAGCTGGTTTTGTGTCTCTGTGAGGAGACTTGAGTGCCTCCTCAGCACCCCATTGCTGGTGCCAGGAGCACAGTGGATACTGACTTCTCTGGGTTGGGAAGGGATGGAAAAGGGACAGCCTTTCAATTATTATGCCCAACATATCTGACCTTAATTCTGTGTATAAATAACTGTGAAAAAACTATATGTCTAAGAGGAATTCCTATCCTACCTCATATCTGCCACTCTAACAGCAATTGTGCCCTTTAGCAATGATTTTGCTGCCTGTTTCCTCTTCCTTATTTTCAGGCAGTTTGCTAGGCTTCAAAAGCAAACACTTCTTATGTAAAGGTGGCATGTGAATTTCCCCTAGCCAGTAAAAAACACCACCAAATTCCTCTTTAAAAAATGAGCACATGGTGGATGGAGTTACTACTGTACCGCAATGATGGCCTTCTAATCTATGTACAAGGGTGAATAGTAGGAAGTGGGGAAAATTATGTAATGTAGAATTACATGAAGAAGTTTACAGGACAAAAGAAAATTGTGTAATTCATCTAACAAAGAAAGCAAGTAAAATTTGAGATTGAACATTTATCCAGATGAAGATCCTTTTCAGGCTTTTAATGTGAGGCTTTGTATTCTTTCTGACGAGGATTAGAAGACCAGAGTATTATTCCTGAACACCAGAACACTGTAAAGAGCTCAGTATTAATGAGGTTTAGCTGGTCTTTCTTGGATCTACTAGTGGAGGGGGAGCAAAGAGGAAAAAAGTGATATCCGGCCTTCTGCACCAGATCTTTGCACCCAAAAATATGCAGGTCATATTGGCTGACAACACAATCAGACACAGAGCCATAGTTATTTCTATACCGTGAACACTAAATTACATAGCTTCTAGCCTAGAGATGTAAAATCATCAAGCAATCATGATAATACAGCTCCTGCACTTGAGCAAGCTTGGAGTTCATTAGCCTGTGTACATTGATAGAAAGCCTGTGATATTTTATCAGGAAAACATTTGCAGTAAAGAGCTAAATACCAAAGTAATCCATATTTTCACACATTTCCAACGGAAGTTGTTTCCGGTCTTTAAGCTGGAAATTGAGAGATGTCTAGGAATTTGTCTATAACAACATGTTATGTGTTATGTGTACAACCTATCCTTTAAATACTCTGTGAACTGTTCATATCCCACCCACTCTCACTCCCACAGAGTGTAATCTGAGAAGCATCATACAAAATGTGATGTTGGAAACAGATGTTTGGATCCAGACCTGACCTTGAACAAGTAAAGGAAAGGAAAAACTGTTTAGTGCAGTAGATTGGGAAACAACATATGAAGGATATTTCTGTTCCCTAAGGGGAATTCGATCTAATAGAAAGTACCAATACAGAAAGAAATGTGTTTTAAGCAAAATTAGTTACTTCAAAAATGTTGTTATAAAAAAAAGAATAAACAAAAGTATGCCAGTAGTATGAGAAGGACCATACTATAGTAGGACCATACAGTCTTAGTATGGTGTTACTACATTTCAGTTAATAGAGATGACCAGCAAAAGACAATCTGCCTTCAATAAACTCAGTCCAGTTATTTCCATTTCGTTGGAAGGTGGAAAGCCTGTGAACAAAAATACTTACAATGCACATCTCTACATCTGAGTTAATAATTTTGGCTCCTTTTGCAGTTGCAGAGAAATGGGCAGTGAGTGATGTAGGATGAAGCTTCTATATCACAAATTTCTAATTCTACTAGTAATTCAATTTACAATACAGTTTTAAACCTAGAAAATTTTAATTGAAATTACTAATAAAAATAGAACTTTTCTACTACTTCTAAACATGTGAGAGATAACTCCTGCCATTGCAATGTCGTGTTGGAAAGGAGGAAGAACAAACAAGGCTGTTTTTTTCCTCCCTCTACTTGTGACACTTCATTTTTTGTTTCTGAAATGCATTACTGCGGAAGTGCTGGCAGACGATAGATACTAAATCATTACAGTTTTTACTCGCATATGAAGGATATGTTTCATAACAGAGGCTGTGACAAATAGGGTGGGCAGCATATTCCACTAATTGCAGTTCACTAATTGTCATCTCAGGCTTGAACAGTCCCACTATGCACAGAGAGGACAGAATGAGAAATTAAATAATCTGAAACAGGAAGTTTATGGGCTGTTGATTTGCCTTTTTGTTTCATTTAAATCTGTGTGTAATCCCAGAACAACTTTGCACATTGTCTCTCAGACCTACTGTCAATACATTAATTCCTAGGGCTCTGGTTCCTCCAAAAACAGTCTGTGAACCTCAGCAAATTGACCACCCCCACAAAAAATGGTTCTGTAAAAGTTAATTCTGTCTTTCAGTCTCTGGAGAACGGCATTGGTCTCAGTAGCATTGTGGCTAGGAAGACTGTCAGCAACTGCCTACAAACTCAAGCCTAGAGCCTCTTGTGCTGCATGATACCACAAATGGGTGAACATCTCTAACTGAAGAATCAAAGAACCAAGATGTCCTTAGACTATCAGAGGAGTTAGTGAGTGGCAAATACTGAGATAGTAAGGAACAGAACTTAAAAATGACAATCTGGTTTTACTTAGGACAACATTAATGCAAACAGCTCCATGGAAAGGAATTTAGTGTCATGAGCATTTGTAGATTGGTAGATTTTTGAGGAGACATATGTACACAACAAGTGAATGTGAGTTAAGAGTAAACAGATTTTTTCTAAATGAACACACCAACTCTAATAGCTGATGCCGGAAGTATGAAGAACTAACTTGAGTTTTTATTAGTACAGTTTCATAGTTTTGCTGAGTATTGCAAATATGTTAAAAGAATGAATATAGAGGACAAGATAGCTGCTTGTGCTTGAGACACCAATTCATCATCTCAGCTTTGGTTAGGGCATGGTTTATCTTCTCAGGAATATAACAGTAATGAAATATGAAGCTATCATAATGAAGGAGTTAGTGTCAGATATTAGTGATGAAAAAACAAGAAGAGTATGAACAGTTGGTCTGATCACTGCAACACTGGAACTGTTGAAAATGAAAGGGCATTCAGGGAAATTAAGAATGGAAGGATTAAAAGATGTGACCAGAGAAGTCAGGTTACAGCCAGAAAATATGGCAGGCAAAAGATAGAACCTGCATGGCCCTGTACCATAAGCTGATGGATTTAGGTTCCTATAGGATCACATCTAAGAGGTGTCTTATTTGGTCCTTCCCCTTTGTGGGGTATTTTTCATTCTTATTTGCTCCTGCTCCTTCCTGCATAAAGACGTATCACCTTGTGATCCTTTTGTGAGAGCTCAAAGATTCCTTGTACTGGAATTGTTTCTAAATGTTAGATTCTAGACTAATGGAGAAGTCTGGAAAGAGGCTTCCTGACACTGTTACTCTTTGAAGGGGAATTCTTGCAGGAACTTGCAGTGACTTGAGTTCACTTCACACAGGCAAGCTTTAATGGGAAAAGTCAAGTCAGAGCTTATTAAGCACTGTTTACATAAAGTTCAGGACAAATAGCACAAGTACTTCATATCAGTACAAAAATATGTATCACTTATGTAGACTCACCCTGGTCTGACTTTATAAATTGTTAATAAATAGTGCCAAGGCCTACCAAAATACTAGGTCGGCTTAATGATAAACTAAAAGCTTTCCATTTCCTTGCCTTGAAATAACAACTCCCATGTGTTTTGTACAGTTATTACCTTCGGGGAATTTAGACTTTCATAAGTGCTTTGGCTATTTACTTTATTTGCTAATGGAGTTAGCTGGGCTGTAATGTGAAGAAAGTTGAAAAGGCAAAACCGGATTGTGTTTAGAAGTGCCTAGCAATTTGCAAAGGAAATAGTAAAAGTAAATTAAAAAGAAAAAAAGCAAGTCTATTACTTCTAATAATGCAGGGAGATGTGTTTCCTCTAATTTAGCCGCCAGCCTAAGCACGCTCCCAGAGAATTTTCAGCTGAGCAGCCCAGTTTGCTGGGTGTAATTGTTTAAATTCCCCCCAGGGGAAGGCAGGTAGGTACCTCTGCAAACCTGCAAAGAGTCACCTTGAACAGTTTGCCATTTCCATTGTTTATTCAGGCAATTTTTGTGTCTTGAGAAGATGGCCCAACGGAGCTGAGCTGGTGCCTTGCAGAGTGCACGTCCGCCTGGTGATAGACCCTATCATAGGCTTATCCTTGGCTGAGGGGGCTTGACCTTGTGCCCCAAGAGCCATTGGGTCCCTAGGCATAGGTGCTTTGCACTGCCAGGAAGTTAAGACCCAGGAGTGGCTGGGGGAGACTCACCTAGTTGCTGTGGGCAAGATGACCTTGGTTTTGTCCAGCTGAAACCAATCCACTTCCCTTGTGAAATCTTCCTGGGATAAAACTTACAAACAGTCCCACGATGAGGGAGTAAAACCCTATGCAACTACGATCACAGGGAGTGTTTCTCACAGCTGGTCTGATGCATCTCCCAGGGAGATGCTTGCATGGACTGGAGTTTGATGCATCTATTAACATTTCCTTCCTTTCTTATTGGAGGGATGACAGTGACTGTAGATTTTGGACAGAGGCAGGTTGACTCCATCTGTGCTCAAAGCTAACTCAAGTCCTCTTTCAAACCATTCTGTGGGCTGCCTGGGGCCCAGGGAGATTGTAAGGCAGCACTGAGCCCCTGTTCATAAACCTCGTCCCCAGGACCTACAGCTCTGGCCCAGTGCTGGTCTGACATCTTCATGCAACTTCCCTTTCTCCCCCTCTGCTCCAGCTCAGACACACAACTGCCCTTGATATACAACACAAGCATACTCCTGCACACTATACTGACAGTATTTTACTTGTGTGTGAGGAAAACAGCAATCTGCCTTATTTTATTAGTGGCATTACAAGCACCCTAGATGCTGTCTAAGGGCAGAGACTGAGCCTTAGTGCAGAATCACAGATATCCATTATTCTAAAAGCTCTGTTACAAACCCATCTGCTGTTTCTTTGCTGTAGCATTGTCAGGTTTTAAACAGAAGAGAAGAAAATAGAAACTACTGTAGCAAATGAGGCAGTTTTGTGGGCTGAATTTCATTAACGTAGTCTCTTAAAATGGGTTTAACTAAAGCTTTTTATAGGTTTTTGTCAAATCAATTATTTAAACATGCACAAGATGCTAGATACCAAATGAAGCAAGCATCCAAATCCTCAGAAAATTAACTGTTAGAAGAGCTCCCTTTCTTTAGCTGTTTTGCTTCTGTTGCCCATGCTTAAAGAGCTCAATGCAGCAAGTTGTGTAATTAAAATTACTTCATGAATTAGAAAGAAAAATTCATCTGAGAGAACCATATAAGTACCAAGCCTCTTTCTGTCTTCTAATAGACCTGAGCTTGCAGGGCAGCTCTGGGGCATCTCCATCCCTGAAGTCATTCAAACATTGTCAGGAAGATGGGCTGAATTTCATTAACGTAAGTCTGGCAGCAGGAAACAGGCCAGTCTGGCAAACATCACGTTTTTCAGCATTGCTGGAATGCAAGAACTCTAATTAAGAGAAAATGCTTTGTCTTTCCAGGAAAACAATGTACAGCTTTAAACAAACTAAGTAAAAAATGCACTGTCATCCAACTCCTTTATTTACTTTAAATCCTCCTGAGGCTAAGGCGGTGACCTGAGTGGACAGGAGTTTATTTAATATTGGAGTGAATCATTCTTTACAATTGCCTTCAATGTAAGGGAATGGGGCTGTAGGAAAAGCTGTTAGTCTGGCCAGCCTGTAAGATCACAGAGCTGAATGGGAACATGGACTGTAAACCAAAACCTGTTAATCTTTAAAATCTTTAAAAACCCCAAACAGAGGAAACTAGAAGCGCTGTCTGAATGCAAGCCAGAGCCAGGCTGAGGAGCAGCCGAAGCAGCAAAGCTCTGCTCTCCGTCTCTCCCATCCACAGGAGACCTTTCCAGTTTGGAGGACTGTGAACTCACCTAATGAGGAGGTTTAGTGCATGCTGCGAGCTCTAACAGAACATGATTAAATTTCCCTTTTACTGTTTCATTGCTATTGCTGTGCAGTGACCTGTGGAGTTTGTTAATAAACTGCTGTGCCCATTCCTGTTCCTCATTACAATAGATGTTATCAGAGTCCTCCCCCTCCTCTTCTCTTCAGCAGATTCAATCATTTTATCTTGGCAATATATTGGTAAATTAGTACTATAACTGAGACACTTTATATATTCAACTGTCTAAAAGAACAGACTGCTTGCCTGCTTCTACAGGCTTGAATATAACACTGTTAAATACAGATGCTGTGGAGGGCTCACAAGTTGTGTAATTATTTCCACAAGCTGTTTTCTCTATTAAGCAAAATTTTTAATTCTTTTTTGCTCACAGCCCTCCTCAGAGGGTAAGAATTCTCATAAACACAACCTTCAAATAACCATGTTTTTACTACTGGTATATAATTTAATTTAAAAGGAAAAGAGGAAGAAGTTTACAGGGTTCTTATTATCCGACTGTTACATTTCATGATTAAATGCATTAAAGTAATAATTCAGAGTGAAGGGGTAGTGCTGAGGGCAGGGAAGTGTACAGTGTAAACACTTAGTGAGCCATGCTGGATAGCCAGGCCTCTTATCTTGTGAAAATGATTTATAGAAAACTACTTGATTACATTTTCAGCCCTACTACTGCTGGGTGATTAGTTAAGAGCTTTTTGTTGTTATGACTGTCTGCTTTAACTAAACGTAACTCCATCTGCTTTTCATTTAGCAACCACCACCTCTCTCAGGCGGGCAGCTGCCAGGTAAAGGACAATTTGGGGCTGGTGCTGCTAGGGGTTTGCAGCCCTCAGTTCAGCTCCCCGGCCTCCCACAGGCTTCCTGACAGAAAGTCTGACATCACTTCATCCCTCAGCAATGTCTCCTGAAATAACTCCTCCATCTTTGCTTATTTAGACTACAAATTTCTTAGGCAGGGTCTCTTTTGCTAGACTGAAACTGATGGATGTTCAGGGATTAATGGTGTGCAAATATTATAGACAGGAGTATTTGATATCATTATGCTTATGTCATCTGATAAGGTGATTCAAAATGGTATTAACAGATGTGCCTGAAAGACCTGAGCATCACTTAGGTCTTATCACTTTCATAGGTGGAGGAGAAAAAGAAATAATTATCTAATGTCTTCTGATTTATCTGACTTTAGCTTGTGGCAGGCACTTTACAGTAAGGTACTCTTTAAGTACAGTGAGTACTCTTTTCTTCAGTACTCGGGCTTGGAAATGGCATGTGTAGAAGAAATATCAGGATAGAAATTTAAAAATAAAGACACCCTCTTTCGATCACTTTTCGATGCACAAATGATTGCCATCTCTGCTTTCTCATGCACACATAGGTAATTGCATTACATTTTTAAGCTTTTCCAAAGGCAAGCAAAATTATGTAAAGCCCTTAGGACCTAATTCTACTGTGAGAAACACTGACTTAAGTCCTACGAGGTGCCCAGTGTGCTTGTTGGTGTTTATGAGGACAGAATCTTCCATATGGGATATGTAAATGAACATATATATTCACTGTGGATGGGGCAGGTGTTCTGGAAGGGTAAAGAAACACCTTAAATGGTCAGCATGAGCACTTGAATATCTGCATTTGACATGAAGAAGGAGATCCATAAGAAGGCCTTGGGCACTGCAAAGTCAAACTTGAAGGCTTCCTGTGAGGTACATGGCAAGTAACAGAGTTAGAAAAAGGAGCTGAAACTGCAGAAAACAGAATAATTCCCTCCTATAAATCCATGCACTTTATTCTGTGATAGAGATGTACTTCCGTCTGCTCAGGGTTCACAGTTCAGACCTTTTACCTGAGCTAAGGGCTTAGTTATCTTCCTTTCAAAGAGAGAAAAAACATCCCATCCCTCCAAGAGGGAAGGAGAAGGCCCTTATCCACCCTTAGCACAGGGACGTCTCTTGCCCTGCACCCCAGTGATCCAGGCTCAGGCCCTCCAACCTCCAGTGAGGGTTTTAAGCCCCAGGACTCCCAGGACAGGTCTGCATCATCAGGTGTGCTCTTAGCACTCTGAGTCTGAAGGAACAAGAAAAAAATATTCACCATGGAGGAAAGAGTAATCGTTTGGCTTAGGAATTACAGCCACCACCTGAGGCTAAGGAAAGCTGGCTTCTAGTCCTTCCACTGAATGTTTAATATAACATCACATAACCATGCAGTGGGGACAGGGTAGTGCATAATTTACACCTCAGAGCACTGTTTCTCAGCAGGTGGGTGGCTGGGGGTTAATCTTTAGGCTTTATCCCAAGAGCCTAGCTGTAACAGGGATTTTATGCTTTGCTTCCCTTCGAGGGCTGGACCATGAATGTTCCCAACTCTTTCTTTCCCTGGAGGCACCATGTTGCTCATTCAATTCCTTCCTTTGGTCCCTGGAAACTCCTCCCTCCCCTGGCTAGGAAATGTTGTCCTGTAGCTTGTCCTATAACAAGTCACAGGGACTGAAGGTTAAAAATGTTAGTTAAAACAAATTCAACTATTGGCTTGTACATCCAGCTGGAAGGAATCAGGGGGTTACGTGTGCATTTGGGGAAGTTGCTAGAAGTTAATGTTTTGTGGCTAAAAAAGAGGAAATGTGTGCTGGGGAAACCCATTTCCCTCTTTAGCCTGTTTTCAACTAGCTCCCTAAGGTTTCTTGTTTCACCCAGGGCTACACTCTTAGGCCAGGATATTAAAGTTTCTAAAGAAGATGGAAAAGAAGTATGGAAACAGAGACACAGGAACTGCAAATACCTTTAAAGTCAACTAAAAAATGGGATATAAACAAGCAAGAAACCCCTTCTACTCAGAACATTTCATTCCTCAGTTTCCTTCTTTGCTACCACCATGTACTGTCTTTTTCCTAAAGACTGTTACAGCTATTTAATTTTAAAACTTAATGTATGTGGTTGCATCATGCACATTTTTGAGGTGCTCAAACAATATGTTGGATTTTTACAGGAGCAACTATGAAATATCACTATGTCTATTTTAAACAGAGGCAAGTATATCTGTGGTGACTTGCCAGCTATAGTTCTGGGACAGGAGATATAAGGCCCATTTATAGGTCTTAGATCCTGTTCTGTACCTGGATTATCCTTCTACTTAAGAAAGCAGACCTAAGCAACATTTCACATCTCACAAAATATTGCCTCTGTTTCCTGAAAGCTCTCTGGTAGGTGTGAGAGGGAATACGGAAGGGAGGGTAACCACTTGAAGTATATAAGTTGAGATATATCACATCTGCTTTGTTCCACTTCTGCACAAAAAATAAGACCTTCCTGAACAAGGAGAAGCTGTTTAACCATTTAGCTCTTTAGCAGCTTCCCAACTTCTGTGCAGTAATTGCATTTCAGGTTACCTGTACCCAGCTGTCTGGAGAGAACTTAGTTACTGATGTTTCATTCTCTAGGTACTGAAGGCTCAGTCTTGAGGGAAGATCTCCAGAATGAAAAGGTTTGTGTCAGAAAAAACAGTGCCTCGCCCACTGCTCCCTTCCTTATTTTAGTTGAAGTGATAACGTGGACTTCACTGAGCTGCTGCACATTGTAATGATGCTGAGGATACCTCATCAGCCGCCCATTTAAATCATTTTTAGATGGCAGGGTAATGAGCAAGATGCCATGGGATGGTTCGTCTTCATGGGACTGTTGTGGAAACTAAGGCTCAGGCTAATCTCACTTCACTATTGGTCATTCTGAAAATGAAGCAACTCAATCACAGCTAGAAAGAACTTAAAGTCGATGTTCAAGTCAAAATTAAGGTGATTTATTTTAATGATACCATGTAAGGATAAATAATCAAGTGCACATAATTGTGGCTCATTTGTGTCAGAAATCTAGCACACAAATCTTCTGCATTACAAAATAATAAATTGTAACTCTGTCATTATTTACTGTGCACTCACAGAAGAATCTTTAATTTCTGATATTCACAGCAAGCTGTGAAACTAGGAAAAAAAGAGGAAATAAAGGGAAATCTGTTCTCATACTCCTTAAGCTGTGGTGCAGAGCATGGAAATTAGCTAAAACAGAACCTCAAACTGTCTATGTGATGCGAGTATGATATATAGAGAAAAGATACTTCAACACAAGACCCCTGGTTTTCCGGAAGGAAATCTTTCATATATACATGGGAAAAGCAAGGTGGATCAGAAAGGTGGTAAAATCTTATTCTCCTCTGAAAAGCTTTTGCTGACATTTTTCTGAAAAAAAATTAAAACATTAGAGCATTGGCTGTTTCCCAGGCATCATTCTAACAAGATCAATAGAAAAAGGTGACTGGAGCAACTGGCACTAGAGGAAGAAAGAGGTAAAGTGTCTAACTTGAATCAGAAAGAAACACATTAGTTCTTTTCAAAGTACTCACTCTCATCTATCAAATATTACATGTCAAACTTTATCCTTGGACGCTTAAAAAATCAAGTAATTTTGGAACTGCTAACAGTTTTGTCATGGAGGAATACTGAGGTATAGGAAGGATGGGAAAGGGTAAACATAATGCATCTTAAAAGAGAAAGGAAGCAAAGAAGGGGGAAAGAAAAGACATCAGGGAAGTATAGAGCAGACAGAAAACTTCAATTTCCAGAAAAATTTTTGAACAAGTATTTAAACCATTTAGATTTATCTAGAAGTCATCAAAGTAAGCACCAGCAGATACAAATTTGTTTAGAACAAATAAACTATGTTTCATTCTGTGACAGGATATCACATCTTATGACTAAGGTGCAAGCTATAGATGTGCTATAATTTGTCTTTCATAAGACTTTGGTGCTGCTTCACATGACATTTTCAGAAGCAAAGAAAAACAGTTGAGAAGCAACTGCTACAGGGTCCTGCAAAACTGAATGAGTAATAGTTTTTATCATTGCTTAATTGCTGGAAGGGTCTACTCTGTCAAGAGGTTTCCACTGATTTCATGCTGTGTCTCAGTCTAGTCAATATGATCTTTATTGACTTGTATATAAATTATGCACAAAGTAAGGTAGAGCAAAAAAATTGAGCTGCTGTGAGAAAAGACAATAATACTCAGGAAAGGTCTTCATGATGTGTAGCAGCCCCATTCCACTCAGTGTGGGTAATCACTCAGCTTGAGCGACATGTTCATTTGGCACATTGCTTCTCAGAAAAGATCTGGAATAAACAGAGAACTGAATGGAGAAGAACTGCAAGAATATTTCGAGAAAAGTGAAAAAACCTTGTTTAACACTACAAATAGTGTGGAATAGGGGCAGAGGAACTTCAAGGATGGTAGTGAAGTGGAGAAACTTGCTTTTGCCACCTGCGTGGTGGATAGGGCAGGTGTAATTTGAAAGATAGGGTTAAGCTGGATGTGAAGAAAGTATTCTAAGAGAGCAGGCAGTGAAGCAGTGGGTTTTTTTGGCTTCAAAGAAGGTGATATCTCCAGCACTTTTAGTCTGCAACAGCATCACCAGGGACTGCAAAGCTGAGGTGATTCTGCCTTAGCAAAGGAAATGGGGAAGGTGGGTAGCTCTGCAGTTTCCTTCCTGAGCTAGTTTTCCATGATTGACTACCACAACAGAAGCCAAGATTAAATATATGGATGGGGTTATGCTAGTTTTTGCCAGTAAAATGTCTGCATTGATAAAAAAGTCTGTTTTGGACTCTGATGCTCACTGGTTTACATCCCTGGCAAGAGAAAGGGGCCTTCTAGTGAGAGGACGTTTATGATTTTACCTACTTTTAGACCACTTCAGGAGTGTGACTAGAGTACAAACAGCCTTTGATTTAACTTATTCTGTTTTCCAACCATCAGGTTGGAGCTTTCACTATTTCAGGTTTTCAAATATGTTGTTTGCAATTTGTGGTCTTATAGTTTATCATCCATCATCACACATACCTTCCTTGCCTGTCCCTGTGTATAGCCATCAATCACAGCACTCCAGTTGTGTAGTTCATTCCATCAAGTTTCCGTGACAACAATCAGGTTGTAGTTTTCCATCTGGGCAGCAGCTACCAGCTTCTCCTGTTTGTTTCCCATGCTGCATGCACTGGTATAGAGGCACTTTAGCTGGGCTGTTAGCCACATCACCTTTTTAGAGGAACTCACCCTAATTCCCTTGAGGTAATTCACAGGTGTTTCTCCATTGCTTCCTAATGCCTCAGCAGCCCCTGACTCTTCTCTAGTAATTAGAACTCCATCCCCTTTTCCTTCTAAATCTAGTTTAAAGCTCTGTTTATAAGTCCAGCCAGCTTGTTGCACAGGATGCTCACAGGACAATATACACCCACAAGGAAGACAAAAATCACTGCCAGATCCAGATCTCACACTTACCAGGAATCCCTGGCTTTGCTTGACCCTCCCAGTCCAGCACTGCTTGTGGGTCAGATAAGTGGCTGGTATTGGTTGTTGGAGAAAAAAAAGGTGCAGAAAAGCCCATGGCAAATGATTATGAAACAATTTGCCTTAAAGGAAACTTTTTTCCCTGTTCCCAACCTTCAACTTTGGCAGGAGTTAGTGCAGGCTGCGTGACCCAACCTTTTCCATAGTGACTCAGCGTTACATTGCCTATGGTTCTTTGTAAGGCAGCCATAAGGTGAAGTCTGTTTTCTTTTCTGTAGAAATAGGGACAGCAGATGGCTTGTAGAAGAAATTAAACTATATTTCAGGTCTTCCTGGGGCTTGTTTAACTCAGCCTTCCACATAAATAGTCAAATTGTGTTTATGAAGAAAAGTCTATTTTCAAGTTCTTTTATTTTCAGAAGACATAAACGTCAGCAAAGGTTGAGATAATGTTCAAGCAGTTTTAGTAAATGAGTAAAAAAAAATCTAAATTGCAGAGGGAAGAGAATATTATCAGCAATTCTATTGTGAAAGGCTAAAATAAGGGCAGAAAATCCATTTCATAAGCTTTCTGAGATTTTACAATAACAAATCTTAGTCTGCCATATGCAGATCAGTGCTGGTAATGAGCAATCAGACCTTTAGTTTCAGGCTCTCTGATCAATTTGTTTAGTCTTTATGTGACTGGCACATTTTTAAATTAATTTGCTTCAGCATTTATAAGAGTAATTTCCAAAAAATTATCTATACAGACTTTGCATATCTTCCTAATGGTGAACTGAGCTTGCTAAAGTGTCAGAAATTTGTCACTTCAATGTCTGCTTGTAGTCTACAATTAAGACACAGGAAATAGCCTGTGATTTGCAATGCAGGCTGATACAAATTACATATTTTTTCAAACAATAAACTAAGTTTATATGTATTTTCATCTAATGCTCATGTTACAAATTTATCTGACATGGGACTGTCAGGTTAAATTATCTTCCAAAGGGTCATTCAAAAGGATGTATGAACAAACAGCCAAAAGGAGATGGGGATCTTGCAAAAAGTTGTATCTCCTATTATTTAAGGATTGTGTACATCTTGTCATTGAAATGTTGAAATTTAACTGAAAGATCTCAAAGATTAAAGAATGTTTTCTTGTTTCCTGTCTCTATTATACCTTTTCATTTTTTTAATAAATTTGCAAAAGGTTTCCTAATACATAGAAAGATACGAAGTCTATAACCTGAAATGAGAACCTAATCAAATACCATGTAATGACATTATTGAACCAGAAAAAAAACCAAACCAAAACCAAAAAATAAAGCAAAACAAAAAACCCCCCTAAAAAACACAACAGGGAATTCTGTGAATTATAGAGTCTGCTTCCCTGCTGCAAAAAACCCACCATGATATATTATCTGAGTTAAATGTCTATCAGTCTATCCTAAGGTAATAGAGAAGTGTCCTGAGAGTGTGCTCCAAAGCTCCTCTCCTCCCTGCTATTATGGTAGGGTAAGTGTGGGTTTTATGGCTATGTGCCAGGGAGCACTTACTGACTTACTCAACAGCAATCTCAAGAACACTTGTATAACATCTGTCTTTACCGGAATAACCTCAATGTGCTAAGTAATTCAGATCCTTGCTAGAAAAAGCCTACTGACACCATCTGCTTGTCCTGGGTTCCTGGGTGTTGAGTGATGAACTAACAAGACATATCTAGGTGCCAGATTTTAGTTCATAGTCAGGACACATTGGAGAAATGCTTAGACTGGCTCTATTAGGTTATTAGCTTATTGTTAATGCTATTTACATAGCGCTTCTTTCTATTGCTAAATTATGCACATAATGGATGGGATGACATGCCAGAAAAAAACCCATTTCTTACAGTTGTTGAGAGACACTTCACACTTCAGTTTGGTTTTGGGGAAAAAATGCTAACGAAATTGGTGATACATCATTTGGTCTCTGGGGATATAATGCCCTCCAAGAAGTAATACAGGACCTAGATAACAAGAAACACCTCTTCTGAAGAGAAAATATAGAAATATTATAAATCAGTGTAAAAGAGAAAGGTGTTTTCAGTTTGAGAAGACTGAAGGGAGGGCAAGATACCAATGAAAAGACTATCTAGGAATGGATAGCAAAGCTTAATGAAAAAATACCATGTTCAAACAGTCTTGTCCGGAAATTTAAGAAAACTGTAAATATGAAGGAGAGGAAATCTCAAGAGTGATAATTGGAGACATTATCTGATAAAAGCTTTAGAAGCTGAAAAAGAAATATTTTAGAAATTGAATATATCAAAGTATATGATAACGTATAATACTCTGTTAGAAATGTTTTTATCTTGAGATTTCTGCTTTAATTCTTTCCCAGATAAATCTCACCTTTCACAAATAGTTTTGCACAGGAAGAGAGAGGAGCATAGCGTGGTGGCACTGGAGTGAAAGCAGTCCTCTGTGCCAGGGAGACTGCCTGGAGCTGGGAAAGATGAGATTTTCAAACTTCTGTTACTACCTCCAGTGGTTATCTCTGGGTTGAATCCCCAACATATTTCAACCTTCCTCAGAGTTCTCATGCTAGAGCTCTTGGATCTGTTTTCAAATGTGCTTCTTTTTTTTTTTTTTTTTTTTTTTTTTTTCCCTTCTCCACTTTTAATGTCTAAAGGGATTTTCTGTATAATTTTTGTAAATTGTTGGTGCAACAGTCAGTTCATTGGCTGCTGGGAGCGGGTGGTTTCTTCAGAGCTGTCAACAAGCTTTTAGGAGATTTTGCACACCTGGTATTTATCATTTCTGAAGCCACATGCTTGTCATCCCCCTGGGTGAAGCTGCATACACATATGTTCTAAGTTATGTTTAAAAATTAATATACAACTTGATACTTATAAGAATCTTAACCTTGGAACCTTTTCTGCTGCTGTGTAACTTTTCCTTACCTAGATATGATTGCCTTTCTTCAGGAAAAAATCATCCCAGTTACCTGAGGGACAGTTCCCATATGCCAGATTTATAAAAGAAGGAAAGTTAGAGAACATCCTATTTCAAGTGGGAAACAGTGAGTCACGGTGATGACAAAGAGAAATATGATTCATGTTGTCACATTTTCAGGTATTTCAATTCCTCAAATACTGTAAGTAATGATTCATCGATTCTTTACAGATTTTCAAGTGCCTCTAAGTTTTTGTTCTAACAAACAGCTGCTTTGTGATGGTTGTCAGTTTTAGGAGTCTTACTCTAAAAACTAGTGAAGACTTAAAAGCATCCTCTTAAGGGATCTACAAAAAGTATGGGCCCCTTGCCTTTGCAAGCAACTGCAAAACTCCTCAAACAAAATTACTGAGATGTTGACCTAGATGTCCTAATTGTTGACTGCACTTTGGATCAGAAAGTAAAATGACCTAAAGAACTGCGGGAAAAAGTCTGAGCGAGAGGTAGAAAATGAACACAGAAGCTGCTTGTAAGTTAGGATGGGCAGTCATCCTAGCTTTTACAAGCAGGACAAAATTTTGGTCGATATAGGTACCATTTACTTTTATACTGCCCCCTGAGAATGATTTCAAACCACTCTTTGATCTTTTAGGAGGCAGGAGGGGTCTCCACAGCACCTGGCTTTCTGTTCTCATTTCCTCTTCTCTTCAGATTTTTATAGAATGATCCTTTTGCCTTATAAACTTCCAGTGAATCTAAATGTAAAATGAAACAGGTAGAATGCATCATTTGGCCCCCCTTGACACTCCCCTGCCAGGAGTTTCCTTCTGTACCCAGAGATTTAATAGCAGAGCTATTGCTCATGCAGCAACTATGGCAATAGCAGTCATGGCAATAGCAATCTCATTGCTAACTTCATCTTTGTGACTGTACAGATGAGATTCCATCTTGGAGCATTCACTATTTCAGTAATAATGAGGCT
>NW_010316909.1:0-18516 GCF_000700745.2 Antrostomus carolinensis | reverse complement strand
AGAATATATTTTACGAAGCATTTGCCTTTCTTTTTTATCCTTGTGCAGAGTTACTCTCTCAATCACAGTATTTAGCAATTCACAAATCCAGTGTTTATGTGCAAAATGATAATGTTTTCATATATTTAAATCACAATTTTATAGTCCACTGACATTATCTTTTAATGTCTATTCCTGTAGACTCTTTTAGTTCAGATTATCGATTTTCCTGCCACCTTCCCAACCCTGAATTTTAAGAGGCATTGTGACTTGCATTAGGATGCTCAATTTGGAATTGGCCCCTTTTCCATATACAGCACTCCAACCTCCTCACCTTTCCAGCCATATATCTTCTCACTCTCTTTTCTTCTTCCACATAATGCATTTATTCCTATTTGCTTTAGGTTTTGTTTTAATCTTTATTCCTCTGGCATTTTCAGTCCATTTTCCCATGTTTGCCTGTCCACCCTTCCTGCTCTCTTACCACACATACATAAGACCCTACAACCCAGAGGGGTTGATTCCTCCTGTTCTTCACTGCCAAAGCCATTGCAGTGCAGGAAAGTGTCTAGTCACACTCTTCTACAGTGTGGTACCATATTTTATTTTCCTCCAACAAAAGGAAGCAATTTGAAGAGTTGTCCAAGGACTGCACTTCTGCAGTCTTAAGGACAGGCTTACTCAGGTGCTGGGTGAGGGCTGGAGTGCCCCTAAAAGGTTGTATGTGAAAGGAGCACGCTCACTGTCAGTTAGTTTTTAAGGTTCTTTCAGTACCTAATGAGCAGATAAAAAATGAGAGTTTTAGAAAGTGATGATTTGCTGAATTCAAAATATTTTCAACAAGCAATAGCATAAGCACTAGTTGCTCCTCAGTCAGCTACTCTGATCATCTGTATCACACGCCATTGATGTTTACCAAATACTACTCTTCTGAGTCCGATGACCTTTGCATTCTGAATAGCTCATCTTAAAAACAAACTGTACTGTGCTGATTTAAGGATGATTGGAGTTTAGGAGATGGTGAATTTTCTAAGTAGTTTACTTCGGAAAATAATCTGTTGGGGTGTCACTGGGTTTTATGTCTTATTTCCTATTAGAATTTATCTAATTCCATTTATTGTGTTTTCTTATGCTTTTCTCGCTAAATAAAAGAATATGTACTCCCCTCTGCTTTCTCCTTGTGAAGGCATTATACTCTGTAATCAAATCACTCCTCAGTCTTCTCTTTAATAAGCTAACCAAATTTGAGCATTAAGCTTTTAACAGCAAGATGTTTTCTCCAGAAAATAGAAAACTACTGTGTTTATCTTTGAAGCTCTCTTGAGACTTCTAAAACCCACTATAAATGCAGCCACCACAACTGCTTGCTGTATTGCAGTACTAGCCTCACCTGTTTCACACAGGGTTAAGATTACTTCTACTTTGTGGATTACAGGGTTCCAGCAGTCTTTTTTCTCTAATACATGTTGCTCAGAGGTATTACTGAGGTTTTCTCCCTCGCTGTGAATTTTAATTCTTTTCAGAGTCTCTTGCTTTCCAGGGTACAGTTCTGCATTCTGTTGGTATATCCCATCTGTTAAGAGACATTTAGTTGTGTGGCTTCCTTGTCTTCATTATTATCTACCAGTTTCCCAAAGCTCCTAAATTTTAGCAGAAGTACTTTTTCTCCTTACTTTGTAATTTTAATTGTTAAACAATCAGGGGACGGTAATGAGGCCCCACACAAATCCTTCATGAAAGGTTTCCTGGACTGATGACATTCATTACATGATTTCTTTTCCACATACTTCTGGAAAGTGCTTATGGAGTAACTTGCCCTGGTTTGTAGTTTACAAGATGTTACATTTGTTTTGTTAGTGGACCGTAAGTGATCAATGAATGCTCAAAATCATATATTCCCTTCATTATTAATAACTCCAAGGCAACCAAGGGTATACTGAGGGCTCCTTATGACATTGTTCTGTCTTTTTACCCTCTCCATCTTTCCTAAACAAGTAACATCTGACTTTTATTTCAAGCATACAGAGTTTTCCACAAGTTTTTAGTACTGTGGCTTAGCAGTGTGTTTTTTCTTCCTGAGAAGGTAAATTTTCTGTTAGTCGTACACATTAAATCTCTTCATATCCTTGCAAGTCATTGTACACTCAAATAGATGGATGGATTTTTTCTTAATTTATCATTAGCAGTCCCTTCCTTCCATTTCTTGTGTGTCTAAGAAGCTCTCCTGAGTAAAATGGCCTCTCATTCCAACAAGCCAAGTCATATCCATGCAAGTAACAACTTGTCATTTATCTTCCCTTGGCCATGGGCTGAGAATGAGCCTAAAGGCAGCCACCTGGCCTTTCTTCCAAAGCTCACACCCAAAGCCTATTATACCCCACAAAGTCCCTCATTAAACCCTTTCTTTGGTTCAGTTAATGACGTGGAGTTTTGTTATCTGACTTTATTTTCCCACCCAGTCCTCCAGTCGAATCTCACATTTTTGTGCCAACAGTCAACCTCACCATCACGTTGTGATGAAGTCTCTTATCTGCATTGTGTTCACAAGTGAATGATTATGATTTTTTATTATCTCACAAGGTCTGGAAGGATCATTAGTGGTGGATGGTTGTATACTGAAAGGATTCTTTAAAATAGATAGATAGATAGATAGATAGATAGATAGATAGATAGATAGATAGATAAGATCAACACAAAGCACGGCACAAACTGTGACACAGAGAGACCTGTACATTATTTAAACTAATCTTAGAAAGTAAGCGCCAGACAGCTGTGTATAGTTGGTGCTGTCAACCCCACATAAAATATATACTCTATGAACTGTGACTTATTATGATGATATTAAATCTACATTTATTTATCCTGGACAGCCTTCTTCCAAACAATTTCTTCTTGTTAACATAAATTTTTAAAACTTTTGAAATAATTGATGTCTAAAATGAGATGGGAAAACCTGAATGCTAACTATTTTTATGTTTCCAAAGGGGGAATGTATCCCAAATTATTCTTGCTTAATATTTGGCATAGATTACATTTAAGGAAGAGGAGTACAAAAGCATTGTGAATTGTTCTATCTTTAAGAGCTGGATATTTGCATTTTCTTCTTGTAACCAAAAGAAAGATTTTTTTAAAGGAACACAGCTTCTGCTTCTATTTTTCTGCAGGAGAGTAATTTCAGAAATGTTAATATAATTTTATCATTTTTGTGTTTTTCAGTGTTTCTAGAATACAAAAGAAAATATTCTCTAATTTAGTTACTTCCTGAAATTAAAAAGCTTTCATGGAAATTAATGTGTCATGCTTTGCTGAGACATGATATGCAAATTCCACCTTTTTGTTAAATGTCTAAATAATTTCAGCCAGCTAAAATTACTGGAAGGTCTTGAAATAAGTTCTTTGTTACTGAAATCAGAAGAAATTTTGCTATTCATTTCAACTGGGCTACAGTATATGCTGGTCTTCAACCAAGCGGTTTCACTTTTAAAGGTGTAAAAAGAATATTTATGAAAACAAAATGACTAATGGATACACCACTCTTTAGATTTCAAAAGATATTTCTATCTCTTCAATCAAAGTCAGGCTGATACTTTCTTCAGTTTATTGTAGGTGGATTTGTTTGAGCATCTATTAATTATAAGCTACTTCCTTGAGATGTCAAAATAAATGTAATTCATGATATTATTTAAGCTCCAGGAACCTCATTATGTTTGGAAAAAAAGTGCTGTAAATTGACCTTCTTTAAAAACCCTTGCTGTCTCAAAAAAACTCCTTGTATAAATATTTAAACTGAAAACATCCTTTGCTATTACCTTTTGACATCAGCTGCCAGGTGGTACATCTATTTATATTTTAGTTTGGTTTAATTTCATTTTATTTATTGGGTTGATGATTAAATTTCATATGAAAAATTTAAGCAAGTGCAGACAACAATAGTAAATATCAATTATGTAACCTCTCAGATGAGACGATTCAACAGAATTGCTAAGAACCCATCCATTTTCTCCATGCCAAGCAGTAATTTCCTTTAAATATTATGCTACACATTAATAAATTACATCAGTGTTCTCTAACAGAGCCGTATCTTCAAAGACAAAACCAAAGAGATTCAGGGAGAAAAAGGGCTGCCAAGTCCAGATCAATTGTGAAAGGCATAAATGGAAATATAGTTTAACTACATCACAAAAACATCTGCTACCAAAGCTCAGCAACAAAACAGCTAACTCATATAAATTGGATCTCTGAATTTTAATTCAGTTCTGATCCTGAAATTCTTGCCTGTAAACAGTGTTAATTTCCAAGGAATGTTGCATAGTTTTTTCCTGGATAACTTCAGAACAAAACTTTTAAAAACCACCCAGATTATCAGACACTAAAACAGGAAAATCCAAAATGGACTTCCCAAGGTCTTTCCTTGAGGGGAGAGTATGCAGAGATTCAGGACTAAGATACAGCCTTTAAAATAAGATAAAGAACATAATTTCTTAAAAAAGTGTAAACAGAATGCAAAATATTGTATTATACAAGGAAGATAATAATGTAACTCAGCCATTTTGGTTTCCATACATTCTTCTCATTGTCATTAACCTTTTGGTAAGTCTGCAGCAATATGCTATTAATGAGAAGCAACCTTAATACAATTATTTCACTTTCCAAACATGGTAGAAGGTTTTCAAAGACACTACATGCAGAATCCAGAAAGTATGTGTAAACTAAGGCATATAGGAGATAAAAGGATGTTAAAGCTCTTGAGTTCCAGTGAAAATAAGCAGAAAAGACTGTCCATGCAGGGGCAACAGTTTGGATCTGAAGTGACCTTATGTTCAGAGCCTGCCCCATTGCTCTGTCTTGAAAGAAGTCTCAGACCTTAGACACAGCGGTTTGAAGCAAGAGCTAGTTTACGCTGTCATCAGAACTTGGCCATCTATGGCTTTACTCTCCATCCTAAAGGCACAGTTACCAAAGATACAAAACCAAGTTCAGTGTATTAGGCAGATTTTTTTCCCCCTTAACTTTCATTAAAATGTCAAACAACTAAGAATGTTCTTGTATGGAAGAACTGCCCTCCCAGATTGTTCCGTACATCTCCAATGGTAAGAGATTTGGATGATGGTGACAACTGTCTGTCTTAGTCTTACTGTGTTATGATAAAAAGCAACATCCAGTAAGACCAGTAGGATGAAAATATCCCTAATTTTATTGTAGGTACAGATTAAAAAAACCACCTTCTTTTTTTTGTTTGGTTTTGGTTTTTGTTTAAAAAGCTAATAGATGATCTTGCTAATATGAATCCAATGTTCACAGAGTCAAAAGTGGATCACTTTAAGATCACTTCCTAAATTACTATCTTGGAGGCAAATTCAGCCTTATTCTACACATCCCCGTTAGTTTAAGTGGAATTATTCTTAAGAGAAAAACAAGGAAGATTTTCACACCCTTTCAGCGCCTGAAAAAAATAAAATGGGCGTTACTGTATGAAAGTCATATGTTATAGCTCAGTTATGAAATTAACATTGTCTTCTTAAGACTACTGTGTTCATTAAATACTTGTGTTATCTGAAAAAGATATATAAATGGCATTGTTTTTATATCGTTTATGAATACTAATAAAAATCTACGGCTTTCACAATTGGTTGTAGTACCTCATTTTTCACATATTAATGTGTAATATATGTGCAAATTTCTGGAATGAATTACATTATTAGAACTAGTGGGTCATGAAGCACAATTATTTTTCGTAAGATGCATGTTATGAAAGTAATACAAAATCATTCTCTGGATCAGTTCTTTTCTTTGAGTGTCTTGAACAGCTCTTTGAAATTGAGTTTTTTTGGTGAAAAAGAACTGTACTCATGTGTCTTTTCTTCGTAAGTGTTTTGTATTACTAAATACAATGTTTTTTAGATTTTAAAAGCAATATTTCTCTTTTTGTTGCCTTTGTCTGAAAGCCAGCATGATGAGAAGCTTCCTGTATTATAAGAATAAAGCATGGGTCCAAGACTGAAAAATGCTCACATTCAGTCAAAGCTTTTTGTATGCCTTTCTAGAAGTTTTTTCTCAATCATTACTCTATTATCTTGTCACTGGCTATTTGCACTTGAACTTTTTTAAACTGGATGGGGAATTTTATCTCATCCTTTTCTCTCTGCATTTCTCTTCCAAATATTTATAGTAAAAATGACCTAAAGAAACAGAATAGCTTCCTGATGTCCAGGATATTTTAACCCTTTTAGTGACTTTTCATCTTGCAGAAAGATGACAATGGGGTTTTCAAGATGCAGTGAACTGGCTGAAGCAGTTGTGTAGGTTTTTCAGATTCTCCTCTACAAAAAAAGAGTCCCTGACAAACTGTGCTCATGTCATTTGACTACCCATTATCATTATGCATAAAGTCCTCCTTTGAAAAAATAACTTGATAATCCATCAAAGAACTGGATGTGAAAATTGCTGTTCAGCAAGATGACAGATAGGTTGAAGCTGCTAATTGACCTGTGCTGTTGGTAGTCTTGTATTTTCTTAGTGAAGCTGCTAATTGTCTGTAAGATATTTGGGTTTAAAAGCCAGGCAGTATTTTAGAAAATTATTTTTGGTTCACAGGTTTGGGGTTTTTTTTACATTCTTGCCTACTTGTAAAAGAGTTTATACTATTTTCCTTTCCCTGGACTTTTCAAACACTGAAAATGGGAAAAGCAAAGCAGAAATAAAATGATAAGATGTTGGATGTCTAGATTATAGAAAATGTTGCAATTCTGCATTGTGCACAAGTGGAGTCGGTGTGCCCAGTCTGCACTTTATAGAATTTATGAGAAGCTGTTAGGAGATCCTGTAAGATGAGGTAGATTTAGTAAAACCTTTGACACTGTTTCCCATAGCATTCTCCTGGAGAAAATGTCTGCTCATGGCTTGGATGGGCATATCCTTTGCTGGTTAAAAAACTGGCTGGATGGCCATGTCTAAAGAGTTGTGGTGAATGGAGTTAAATTCAGTTGTCGGTCAGTCATGAGTGGTGTTCCCCGGGGCTCTGTACTGCGACCAGTCCTGTTTAACATTGTTATCAATGATCTGGAGGAGGAGATGCACCCTTAGTAAGTTTGCAGACACCAAACTGGGTGTAAGTGTTGATGTGCTTGAGGGTAGAGAGGATCAGCTAAGGGATCTGGACAGGCTGGAACAATGGGCCAAAGCCAATTGTATGAGTTTCAATAAGGCCAAATACCAGGTTCTGCACTTTGTCCACAACAACCCCCGGCAGCGCAACAGGCTTGAGGAGGAGTGGCTGGAGAGCTGCTCAGCAGAGAGTGACCTGGGGATGTTGGTCAACAGCAGGCTGAGCATGAGCCAGCAGTGTGTCCAGGTGGCCAAAAAGGCCAACAGCATCCTGGCCTGTATCAGAAACAGTGTGTCCAGTAGGACCAGGGAAGTTATCTTACCCCTGTACTTGGCTTTGGCGAGGCCATACCTTGAATACTGTGTCCAGTTTTGGGCCCCTCACTACAAGATGGACATGGAGGTGCTGGAGCATGTCCAGAGGAGGACAAAGAAGCTGTTGAAGGATCTGGAGCACAAGTCTTATGAGGAGTAGCTGAGAGAACTGGGGTTGTTTAGACTGGAGAAAAGGAAGCTGAGGGGAGACCTTCTTTCTCTCTACAACTACCTGAAAGGAGCGTATAGAGAGGTGGGGGTCAGTCTCTTCAACCAAGTAACAAGTGGTAGGACAGAAGCAAATGGCCTCAAGTTGCGCAAAGGGAAGGGAGGTTTAGATTGGATATTAGAAAGAATTTCTTTATTGAAAGGATTCTCAGGCATTGGAAGGGGTTGCCCAGGGCAGTGGTGGAGTCCCCATCCCTAGAGGGATTGAAGAGTCATGTAGATGTAGTGCCTAGGGACATGGTTTAGTTGGGGACTTGTCAGTGTGAGGTTAATGATTGGACTCAATGATCTTAAAGGTCTTTTTCAATCTAGGCAATTCTGCAATTTTGTGATTCAGCTCTTAACCAAAATTACTCATTCTCAATGAAAAAAATCAAGTATTTAAAACGAAGCTGAAGATTCTGCTAAAAGTAAAGGAGAGTGTTCTGGGGAGGTTGTGGCCATAACACCACCTCTCTGTATGCAGATACAAATCCTTACTTCAGTCGAGTCAGCATATAGGTTCAAGAGTTTTCACAGGCTCTAGTTTGCCACATTGAAGAGGTACCTGTGAATAAGTGTCTACCATTTTTGGTTGTCCAAAAAGCTGTCCTATTACAGCCGTCATAGATACTTCCCCATCAAACTGCAGTGTTGTAGTGTAACTCTGATGGATGACCTCAAAAATCCCCAGCTCACATGGATTGCTGCAGAACATCCCACATCCCTCTTATCATGTAAAGGGAACTTTTATTTAACAACATTTTTATATCAAACAGGAAACTGATTTTTTGTGTTGCACACATAATTTATTTTGGAGAATGGCTGAGAAAATGGTTCACACATGTCAGAGACCACTTAGAACACTTCTAGAAAATATTTTAACACAGGGTAAAGAAGGCAGTAAAACAACTTCCAGAATAAAGGACAACTTGTATTTCTGTAGATAGTGTAACCCAAAATGCTTTTTTGTCCTCGGGATATAAGTCAAGGACTGCAGCAATGATGGAGAAACTTTTGAGCAGCACTCACAGCAGCTTGACAGTCCCAGACCACAAGTCCTTATATGAAATACAGTTGCTTCATCTGTTAATCTGCTGGCACGAAACACTCTTCTTGCTTTTACATCAGTGTGGTGTCAGAAACACTCCTACTCACACTGTCTGTAAAATACACGTACTAGAATTGTTTTCCTGTCTCTGCTGCTCCTTTGTTGCTTTGCTCAGTGTCACTGTAATTCCCCCTCCACTTTCTATTGCCTCCTCTCTTCACTTGTACTACCATCACTCTGGGAGAACTTTGAATAGAAGTACTCTTTGTGGAAGACCACCTGTGCCTTTCCTCAGTCCTTTGTCAGTCCTTGCTCTCTCTATGGAATAGGTCAGTCCTGCAACTTTGTGCACTGATGGGAAGCAATATATCAAAAGCTGTCTAGATCTGTTTGTTCCAATGTACTGCTGTTCTAGCAATCTTGCAGTGAGATCTGTGATACTTACCAAAGCTGTCTCACCCTCACAAAACACAATATTCAGGTTCGTCTTTTCTGTAAATTGCACAATCTGATTGATGTATTCAGTCTGTGGAAATTCAAGCCTTTCAAATATAGCTCTACCCATAATTGTAGCACAATTCTTCCTGTTGAGAAGAATCAAATATTATAAGTCGACGCATATTTTGGTTGAGTAACCATCTTTGCTGAGCCCTCATCCTGTTATTCAACCAAAGCCATTCTGATTTCACTGGCTCATTTTTTGCTATTCAGTTCTGAATCTATCTCCAATTAGACCTCTGTGAACCAAACAATTCAGACATACAGTGCTCAATTTTCTCCTGCTTAACAAATAAAACCTCTGCCATATAATGTGTTTCACAGTCTGGTTCGTAAGTAGGTAGGTAGGTAAATATACAGGCAGATAGATTGGTAGATAGATGGACTTCAAGGATTCTTAAGACTAAAAAGCATCTTATTTTAATGGCAAAAGATGTCTCTAAGAGCAAGAGCCATGTTCTAATTGTGAGCAACCTCTGAACTACTTGCCTGCCATAACCCAAGTCTGTTGAGACTTTAATCTTATAACATTCTCATATGTGTTACTTGTTGTGTCTTGATAGAATTTGAGTTGTTAAAGAAAACTGGATTTTGACTACAAGATCTTTTATGACCAAAATCTTCAGATGTTCAGAAAACACAACTCTAAGTATACATAACCAAGACTTTAGCCCACAACTGGACTGTCTATGTAACTGGAAGAAGTAGCTTTGCACTAGACCCAAGCCAATAAGTGATGATAATGTGTTTCTACAGTGCATACTATCTGTCCAGAGCTAGGCTAGAGCACGTAGCTTCATCTTCTGCTGCATGCATGTGAATGGGGACTGCCAGGTTCAGATGACAGATGTAAGTCTGGATACAAAAACATGCCTTTCCCTCATTTGTAAGTGATAAATATGTTGATGACTTGTCAGATCTTCCCTGCGGAAATAGAAGGCGGCTGTGTTCTCCATCGCTGTTGTTTTCTGATAATACAGATTTAGACAGAAACCATAACCAGGCTATAACTCTGTTCTCTTCTCCCTAAAGCAAGTGCTTTATAATGAAAGAAAAAGAACAATATCTTTATTCTTACATTTACCTCTTTGAACAGCTTCACTCTTGTCCAGATTAATTCAGGACAATTTTTCACTTGATTACAGATTGCCTGTAGATTTTTTCACATCTTTTTCATTTCAGATGGAAGCAAGAGTGTCCAGTGTGGACACTATAGCTGCATGTGCTTTTCTCTCTGTGCACCTTCCTCTCCTTTGCCACTTCACTGCTCACATTTGTGTCTAGATCTCAAAGCATACATTTGAAGTCTCTACTAGGAACCAAGCACACCATATTCTTCTGCAGCCCAGCATCCTGTGGAAGGAAGCCTTAGAATATTTTGTCCAGATCCCAGTTTACGTGACTGGGGACTAGGACCCAAGAGATATCTGCTTAAGATTAATACCTTCATCTACACTTTGTGACAAAAGGTAACTAAAAGAGAATAAGAAAATTTCTAACTGTAATTCTTAAAGTGAGAATTTCCCAAGAGCTATCCTGTAAAGAAAGGCTGTAAAATGAGCTTTTGTGGACACCTGAGAATCCAGGTAAGAGGAAGTTTTAATCAGTAATCAAATAAGGAGAAACTTCCGTTTAACTCTCACAACTTTTTAGACACAGAAAGCAATCAGTGAAGTTGCACAAATTTGGAATCATAGAATCATAGAATTGCCTGATTGGAAAAGACCTCTGAGATCATCGGGTCCAACCATACCTGTCCACTACTAAACTGTATCTTTGAGGACCTCATCTAGCCGTCTTTTAACCACCTCCAGGGATGGTGTCTCAGCAATAATAAACTGGAATGAATCTGTTCCTGTGCACATACACCAGATCATCCTACCATTATTTGTGTATTTATTTCTTTTGCAGAGGTAGCTCATTTATGAGTTATGTTATGTAAAAAAGATACATGTCCTGGTTTGGCTAGGATAGAGTTAATTTTCTTCTTAGTAGTTAGAATACTGTGTTTTAGTTTCAGTATGAGTTATTATAAGAAGGATGTTGATAAGGTACTAATGTTATTAGTTGCTGCTGGAGCTCAAGGCCACCATGTTTGGCTGGCTCACAGCTGTATTAGGACTGGGAGGGAGAAGCGTAGTGAATACCAAAACCTGAAACTGACATTTGGATGTGCCAATGAAATATTCCACATCATATCACGTCATGTCAGTCTATTAACCAGGGGTGACCGGAACACGGAGGGTATTCTCTTGGGGATCGCTCAGGCTTGCTCTTCCAGGGTTTTGGTTTTGGGACTGTCTTAGCTCCAGGATCACAGGCTGGCACAGGCTGGGCATTGTTTGGCGGGTGGTGAGCAAGTGCAGTGTGCATCACTCATTTGTACATTCTCTTATCACTGTTGTTATCATTATAATTTTATTTTAATTAGTAAATAGTTTTTATCTCAACCCATGAGTTTCCTTGCCCTTTTCCTTCCAATTCTCTCCTCTACTCCCTGGGGGAGGCGGAGGGGAAGAGTGCAGGCTGTGTTTGGCTGAAAGGTGCAAGCCAAAAGGGTGAATCAACCCAAGCCACCACAATCCATTATTTTCTAGAGATGTTGCACTGTTACAGATATTTCACTTAACTAAAAAGGTGACAAGGCTAGTAGTTAAAAGGGAGTGTGATTATCAAGAAGGAAGAAATGTTGATGCAGGCGAAAGGTGGGAGGCAATTGAAATGTGGAAATAGACAAAGAAACCAAAACATCATCTGAGATCATTTTCATATCATACAACTGATTTTAAAAAGCCCAAGATAAAACATACCTACACCCAAGGTGAGCTGCAGAAATGTAAGGTTTTTCTATTTCTCCTCCCCAAAGGAAAAATTAGTATTAAATAACAATATTTAGATCCAAAGTTTGTCCACAAAGTAGTATTTCAGTTTTATGATCAGCCAGGCAGATCAACTATCAAAATGTAATGCATTTTAAACAAGGATTTTTCATCTCTGGGGATGTTCTTTCCTGAGTGGAAGAACATTTGTTTTAAGACACACATTGCACAGTATTTAGGAAGAAGAAAAAAAGTGAAACCTAAACCAACAAGCTAAAACTGGAAACACCAACTCAAAACAGCTTATTGATTAGAAATCACTCCAGTCAAGACAGTAAAATAGAAAAGAAAAAAAAAAAAGAAATAAAATCAAGCCACATAAACTGTATTTCCCCTGAAGCAGAAAGGTGCTTGCTTTATACTGTTTCTCATCCTGTTTGGATTTAAAAGATTCTTACGTCTGTGTTGATAATTATTTCTATGTATATGGGCAAACACATATGCAAGAAATAAATGACTGATATGAAATTGCTAGTACTACCCTTTAGGACAATTCTCTTGAGTTCTTAGTGTTCATAGGATGTAAGGCCAGAATTTACAAATATGGATTTACCTCCTGGTATCCTTTTTCTGAAGTGAAGCATAACACATAACTATATCTGGTGTGGCAGCTATCAGTTTCCCAGGTGGTCATCTGGCCATGCTTTGATAGTTGATGTGGAGAAACAGGCACGGATACGGGGCCTACCTCTGATATTGAATCTTGGCCCAAGTGTTTGGTCAGAACAATACCCTCTTCATGTCCACCTAAGAAAGGTAGTTACATCATAGGCAGGGAAATTGACCCATTAATTTAGCTGTGCTACTGAAGAAGCTTTAACGAGGCACCACAACAGACATATTTTGTTTCCTGATTCCAGAATTTCATCCGACTGTTAAATAGCAGATATAATTTATCAAGTATGTGCATACGCTGGGTTATTTTAAAAGAAATAATTTTTAAAAAAAGAAGCAGTACTGCTCTGCTGTATGATCATTCATCACCATCTGCAGCTTTTTTCACTTATTTAGGAGATGGCCCATGTCTTGGGTGACTTACTGAGCCCTGCACCTTTTTTTGCTTTAATGTTTTGTTTAGAAAACCTGAAGACAATTACTTAATTTCACCCCATAATACTTGTACATATGCAGCCATTTCCAGAGAAACTCCTGGGATTCAGGTCACATTTGCTGTCTCACTAGCTGCAAATCCCAGGAAACAATGTTTTCTTAAAGATGCAGACAAAACTTGCTCTGAATTGTGCATTACTCATCTCTCAGGAAGTTAGTTTTTGGAGGCTGCTGTCTTTATCTGTTGACTTGGGAACATACACCAGTTCTGTCAAGGTGTGAGAGTAAAGTTAGTTTCAGATTTTTTTCCCTTAGTACAACTGAAGTCAGCTCCTAATTATTTGACTTTTTTATTAATAGCTTCTGATGCTTTACTTTATTTATGTTAATATCAAAGATAATTTCTTTACCTTAAGTGTTATATCTGCCTAGTCTACAGACATATTATTTGGGACTCAGATGTCTATATGTTTCACTACCTGCATTGCATTGTCCTGCACAGCTGCTTTCTTAAAGAAATACCTTCCAGTATTTACAGCCTAGGCTGTGATTTTATGATGGCCTCCAGTCAACTGAAATGGATCCTATCGCACCTGAACTTGGCTATGCATTCCCGATTCTCCTTTTTTGCCACCTCTACTACACATTGTGGTGCTTAATGAACTGGGTCAGTAAACTGATCTACCTGAAAGTCAGATGAAAAATAAGAAAAAGTGATGATTTTCTGACTGGACTAGTTTCGTGATTCATTCATATCATACAGGCATTGGCACAGGACTGGTGATAGGAATGCATAGCTGGAGATAATCAGGAGAAGAGAGAGATGAATCTCTCTGGCAGTGCCAGCCTGCCCTTTGAGTGACTTTAATAGGAGCTGGGACATAGCATTTGCTTCATGTACATTTCATGCACTGCTCTTATCTTGCTTGCATTCTTTGACCATCTTTCTTAAACAAATATTCTTGCCATTTCCCTGGATTTCCACTACTTCATCTCTTAATGTTTTATTGTCCTTCATGGAGAGGCCAAAGAGGCAGGTCTGAGTTGTGGGTCTGGCATGAGCACTGCAGCTTTTTATTGACCTTTTCATAATGGATTACAAGCAAGCTGGTAAAAGCTCTAGTCCAAAGAAAAGTCTGCTGCCTTTATTGGTACCTAGCATAAAGCCTGTACATATATTCCTCCTGACAGCTGCAGTTTAGGAATTAGGGTTCTCTTGAATCATTTTGGTGTTTCACTAGAGAGAAAGCCAGAGGCTGAGGAGCAGTTTCAGCAAAGGCTAGGGGCAGATCCAGCATTGCAAGGAGTGCCTTTGTTGCTGGCTTCTTACACAGATAAAATGCACTTGCCCTCAATCTATGTGTATGTGCTTGGCTTTCCAGGGACATGGTGAGATTTGAATCCATTGTCCAACAGCAGCCAAATTTGAAGTTCTCAAAGAGAGCATAAAAATCCTTTTGTGATTCATAGAAGGAAAAGAATGACTCTGTAATAAGGAAAAGTGCTGGTTAGGGGAAGGTTTTCTCCCATGGAGCGCACATGCTGCTAAACACCAGATGAACTTTAAAGGACAAAAAACTACTAAACAACACAAAACCCCAAGAATCTTTAATCAGAATCCATACTCTTTTAGAAATCAATGTCAGTCTGTTAACAAAGATATATTGAAAATCAAAAGCCATTACCTCTACAGCCCATTGAACTATTTATTATGTATCAAGATAGCTTAAAATGTAGTTTTATTTCTTGCCTTTTCTTTAGGTAAGTAGATTAACCACATCTTCTTCCTTTAAAAAAGTTCTCAGTGACAGTGTAGACCTGATATTGTCACAGAAGTCTGATCATTCCTCTTGCATTAGTATTCATCAATGATATAGAGCCGGTCTCAGGTTGGCAGTGACTCAAGGGCAAGCAGTCATTTTTCTAATCAATGCCCCTTCAAAAAAATAATTTACCATCCAAATCTAGACACATAGTAGAAACCTACTTTGCTTTGCTCTACTTAGCATCCAATCCATACTGTAGAATGCTGAGAGCAACCTAAATTTCCGTTACCTCATATAATTTTGGCAGTGTGCCATATGGATTGTTAAGCTTATCAAACATTGTCTCTGGAGCTCCATATAAATAGCTTCCAAAGCCTTTGAATGGCATAATAGATTGGCTTGCACCCGAACAAATAATGTCATTCCTCTTTAGAATTCATTCTGAGTACTAAGAGCTCTTTCTTTTAACTTCCACAATCACCTTTCACCTCTCTTTCTAAATATTACCGACCATCCATTTGAGCCAGGTTGTTCTTTTATCACAAGACTCTCTGAACATGTCCCAGGACTTGTATCAGCCTGTTTTTATATGATCAGACTATTGTCAGTGAGCTCTGTGAAGACTGACGTGAACTTGTTTTGTAAAGATGACATCTCAGTTCAAAATCCCTTCAATAATGCTTGCAAAGCTCTACACAATTTAATGGTGAAACTCACAACGTAAATTAGGTTTTTCTGCAGGTATCAGAAGTATTGAATGGTACATGTAAAGACCTATTTTCTTCTTCTTGCCACTAACACTCCTTCACCTATTCCTGGCAATGGGGTCACTTATCGCCCTCAAAACATACTTTCACTCTATAGGATATTGCCACTTTGAAAGCACGAGTTGGGTGAGTCATCACTTCCTATTGATAGCACTACAGCCTTGTATAACTCTACTGTGTCTCCTGCTCCTGATAAAATTGCTCTGTGATGCAGCCATAATGCATGCTACAGCACAGTTCATTTTGGACTTCAGGGACTTAAATCTTATCAGTCAGGGAATGCAAGAGCTCTAAAGGGCCACTGAGCCACTGTATAATTTAAAATGTAAAAGATTTATACGTCAAAAAAAAGGCCTATCCTTAAAACCATTATTACATCATTATTTCAGATTAGTTCTAAGGGCAGATATGCAAAATTACACACTTAGCCTAAATAAGCCAGGAGCTGTATAAAAAAGTATATGATGGAAAAGGAGTCTAATAACCCTCAGGTGCTCCAGTAGGCCCTATTGATTCAAGTTGCCCAACAGATTTATGGAAAATAGACTAAAAGACTGCTCTTAGGAGGGGCTGCTACTCCTTTCTCCATCAGTACTGAGTGCAAGATGTGCTCAGTAGAGAGTGTTTTACTTTTTCCCTTGTCCCTTTTCTTCTTTCCTCCAGTAGAAAAAATGATGTCATGACAAATGCTTGGAGTATTTTTAGTCAGCATTCTTTTAATCCTGAATCTGAAGGACTTTCTTTGTGCTTGCTTTACTTTTCTGCTATTTGTTCTATGCATCTGTAAATGTGTGAGAATAAAGAATCTGTTCATGGTCAGCATGCAGAGATCACTTCAACTATGCATTTTAAGGCATAATCGTGAAACTACCTCTCCTTTGGGTCATCACTTCTGCAGCTGCAAAAGAAGCATGACCTGCTCACTCGCCTTGTTATCTTGTACAGGAAAGCCATCCAGTAGCAAATGTGATGCAGTACCTTGTGAGGCTTTCTCTATCTGGCTATGTAAAGTATTTGAGTTAGTTTGCAGGCAGCAGTTTCATGCTGTAGCCATCTAACCAGCTGACTTGCTTGTGTCCAAGTACTTTGTGAAATGACATGCCATTTTTGAAAACAGAGCTCTTTAAGATTGAAATTGAAGCCTGGACTGCAGAAATGTTTGTCACAGAGCATTCTAGTCATGTCTCAGAAGTAGAGATTATCTGCTGTGACAGAAAGTGTTTGGTAATGATCAAAACTACATGGTGGCTCATTTTAAGAGACCACATCACCAGCCTTTTTATCTGACCATTTAAACTGTTCTGTAATAGCTTATCTGACTTCTTTCATTGTTAATGGTACCTATTCCTCATTTTTTCTTTTTTTCTGAGACCCAGAAACTACCACATCACTCTTCAACTGTTTAGGTTTTGGGTTTTTTTTTCTTTAAATTCTTCCTTCAGGCTGAAGTTCCTAAAATAGTCATATCCATGCATTCATCAGACCTCCAGGCAGGTGATCCAATTAGTGACTTGTTGCTTGCCTTCGTGGTAAGACATGACACCAAGGGTGCCCATCAAAGGTTTTGGGCTGGTTCCTTCTGAAAAGCAATAAAGGGCATGAGCTAGATGTTAGCACCTCTTGATTGCTGACCCTTAGGTAATTTTGAGCAGATGTTGGGCAGTCTGATTATGCTTTTTCTTGGTCAAGGCTGCCAAGTTTCCTGCTTGAATCAGGCATATTCCATGGGGAAAACCCACCACAACTAGACAATCAAAATAAGTCTTGGTACAATAGAGTCTCTGTCAGGGAAGTCAAAAAATTAAAAAAAAAAAATACGAGCAAAGAGAGAAAAGGGAATGGGAAACAGAGATAGAGAGAAAAAGGAGGTAGAAATGTGAATTAGGAAAAATAAGGTGTGAAAGGGAAAGACTAAAGCATGGAGATTCTGTGAGCGCCTGAGAAGGAGACAAACAAGTAATTTCTATCACTGATGACTACCTTACCACCAAACTGCACTCTCTTCTTCTCCCTCCCCATCAGTCAATCTGAAGGCTCAGGGATGCAGTCATGCTGTAGCCTCTTCCTCCCCCTCTGCACCCTAACCTGACTGAAACATGGTCTGACTGGATAAACAAATATTTAGAGCCCTTCAGTCAAAATCATATGTTGGTATGATTTGAGCCACAGCAAGGGCTCGCAGGGGTGGGAGAAGGAAGTTGGTTAACAAGGGCAAAGGCCTCTGTATTATTTACTCTTCAGGTAGCTGTTCTGAGATGCTGTCCTACTGCTTTGCTGACCTTATTCCAATATCATCTTCAGTCACCTTTGCTGCAAGATTACATCCTTTTCTTTGTCACCTACCTGGTGCCAGGTCCTGCACTTGGGTAACAACAACCCTATGCAATGCTATACAGGCTTGGGGAAGAGTGGATGGAAAACTGCCTGCTGGTAAAGGACCTAGGGTTGTTGTTTGACAGCCAGCTGAATATGAGCCAGCAGTGTGCCCAGGTGGACAAGAAGACCAACAGCATCCTGGCCTGTATCAGACACAGCATGACCAGGGAAGTCATCCTTCCCCTGTACTCAGCTTTGGTGAGACCATACCTTGAATACTGTGTCCAGTTTTGGACCCCTCACTACAAGAAGGACATTGAGGCACTGGAGCATGTCCAGAGAAGGGCAACAAAGCCGGTGAAGGGGCTGGAGAGCAAGCCTTATGAAGAGTGGCTGAGAGAACTGACGTTCTTTCGATTGGAGAAGGGGAGACCGAATTGCTGCCTACAACTACTGAATGGAGGTTGTAGGGAGGCAGATGTGTGTCTTTTTTCCCAGGTAACAAGTGATAGAACAAGAGGCAATGGCCTTAATCATAAAATCATAGAATCATTGAATCATTGAATGGTTTGGATTGGAAGGGA
>NW_010316908.1:0-25457 GCF_000700745.2 Antrostomus carolinensis | reverse complement strand
CCAAAACCTTGCCACGCAGACCCAATACACTGTCAAAGCTTTACTCAGTGCTGAACATCAAATAATCTGTGCTCCTACCTGCAACCAGCATTTCAAAGTTGCAGTACATTTTTTTTTTCCTGGCATATGCTGTGTGCTGTTGGTGGGAATAGGTAGGAATGTGCGCTTTCTTTTTAAAACTTATCAGACCGTACCTAAGTTGTTACAAATATTGAAGACAATGGCGCTACATTAATTTACGCCAGCCAAAGTTCACTGTCAAAATTTTTACATCTATAGTAATTCACAGAATAGATTTTTCCCCACTGCATCAAACTTTGAACTACCGATTTATACACAAAGTAAGTTATGCTTGCAATATTTTTTTTGGTTTTTGGCTTTATCTCTGCTATCTAATTTAACTGTTGCTCAGTCAAGTATAACGTGGCAATCCGCAGGCGCTGAAATGATTGTGGTGGCACAAATTCAGCACTGCTGTTTGCACACACTTGCAATGAAGAAAGCAGTAGGAGAGTGGTGTGTCTGTGGATTTAGTGTGCAGGTGCTGTTTGTCTGCACCTGCGCATGGGCACTGATGTGTTTATTACGTCTTCTGTGCAGATCGTTCCTATGTGGCATGCTCAGTGAGTCTGAGGCATGTAATGAGAACTTATTTTTACAATGTCAGAAAACTGAATTCTCGAGAAGTGATATAGAATGAAATGACCCAATAGAAAGTCTTTGTGGAAGAGAAAATAACTTTATAATATTAGAGTAGTTCTTGCAGCTATATATTAATGAGATTGCTGAATTATTTTAGAACTTCATATAATGTTATCATCAAAGAATCACTGCAAATATATATATTTGCTCCTGTTCCCTTTCGTCTGAATGTGCTTTATTATTGTTTCCTTCAGTTCTCTCTTCACACAGATGGGGTTTTGTCTTTAATTAAAATACTGTCATATTTTGACAACGCTTCCAAGTAAACACCCATCATTTTGTTTTTACTTCTGTTTATAGTGAGCAGTTGTGAAATACTTAATTATACATTTTGTATGGCTTCCCCAGCTCTAAAAGGAAAATTTCTTTTGTCCTGTCTCCCTTTCAATACAAGGATGCAGCTAAGATTATTCAAATAACCGTATTCACTAGAATGAATATGATTAGCAATCTGATGAGAATCTAATTGTAAAAAATATGCTAATGTTTAATTTATTTTTACTGAGCCACTTTGAGGATATAAAAGGCAATTTAAATGCATTAGTAATATTAATGATGAATTTATGTTTTAAATGTGTCCAAAAGTCCTCTTTGGCAGTGGAGGTGAATTGTGCTTGGAGCTGTATGAATGCTTATGCTGCATTGTTGTAGGTTTTGCTGCCAATTACTGTATAAACATAATTAAGCCCCGATTTTCCAAAATAGCTCTGTTCCTATTTTAGATGCCTCTTTGTGAGGACATTGTCTCTCAACTGCTATCAGCCAGAGGCTTCTGTTGTGAGTATTTGCAATTATGAGTTCAGGTCTTGAGGTAGAGATGAAGGAGCAGTGAGTGAGGAAAGAGAAAGCTCTGAAGATCTGGGGCTGGGATCCCAGGCTGAGGAGGCAAAGCCATGTCTTAAAGAGAACAGGAGAAGACAGGGGCTAGGAAGCTGGAGTCCAAGTTTGGGGTGCACAGTGGGAAGAAAGATTGAGTTGTGATGCTGGGATCCCCTGTTTGAGAAGAGAAGGATGAAAGCGTGAAGTGCTGCTGCTTCTGCAGCCTCCATCATTGGTAATATTTATCAGCGGCACTGTTGCAGGCAGCAGTACAAGCTTTGTGCTTTGTCATAACATGTTTTTACTGTCAGTCACAATGGTACAACATAAACAGAAGTTTCTGTTTACTAGAAAAGTAATAATAGTTGAAGTTAGTCTGATTAAGATGAAAATAATTATTTGGCTCATAAATTCTCAAAACTATTTCCTCCACTCTTTCTGTTTTCTGTTTTTAATCTTTCTGTGTAATCCAATGTTATTAATTCAGATGGCACCTTAAACACTTTATCGTTCTTGTAAGTACAGAAATAAATTACTAGTTTGAGTTTGTTTTATTGGTTAATTCATTCACAAATGCCTCCTCCAATGACTGATAGAGAAGATATAAATTAAAAATTTATCCAAGTAAACAGAATGGCTACAGCATTTCAGATACTGTCAGCCCAGTGCTTGTTTGAAGTTCTGAACATTTGTATTTTATGTCAGAAGTATATTTTAAGGTGTATGTGTTGAAACAGCCTCAGGTGTTCTTTTTGGTGGCTTTGGGAGAAGCTGTTAACATCTCTCTCCATCTTGCTCAGCACATGCACATATGCACTCACACCTGTGCACAAAAACATCCATTTCTGAATTAGTTTGCATTCTGTCCCTAAAGTCTTCTGTCCTCTTGTCTGGAGGCTGGCTCTCTGCTTGCTGAAGTTGTCAACCTCTGCTGAGGAATTCCTTTCACAAAAGCTGTGCTGTTGGAAATTTCCATCTTACTTCTTGACTGCTGGTAGAGAAAGTCATTCTACATGTGGATGGAAATTGTGAAGTAGTTCAGGAATGAAAAATAGGCATTTGACCCTCTGGGTTTTCAGCAGCATCTGGGAAAAGATGATGATGATGCGTATCATCCAGATCAGCAGACCTAGAAAGCAATAGGAGGAGGGAAAAGACTGACCAAGGCGAGTGTATCAGCAACAGATGCCAAAGGCCAGACCTTTGAGTTGCTTCCTGGCTTGGGGGCCCAATGAAAGTGTATTAATCAGATGATCTACAGTTTTTTTGAGATCTAGAGGGATCATTTTCAAAAAGAGAATGTAGTAGATGGTCCCTGAGGTATATGCAGTCAAACCTGTGTGTGAAACCCAGGAGATGGGAGTGTGTCCAAGGCTGAGGGCTTTTTGTAGTCTGTTCATTTCACAGGGTTATTGCTATATGAGTTCACTGTGAGTTGGGTGTACTAGAGAGGAACTAACATGATGGCCTTTCTTGCAACGTTGAGACAAAGTAGATCCTGATGTTTTTTGAAAATTTTGTATGAGGATTGCCATATGTCCAGTGGAAGCGAGCAATCAGCTTTTGCCTTTGACTTGTTTTCTCCTTGCTGTGTGTGAAGATAGTATGAAGTTGCTGGTCGTATTTTGAGGTCTACCAGTTGGAAGTGGTCTGAACTGGTAGGAATAAGCTGTTTTCCTGTGAAACAACAGGGAACATAAAAGCGCTGGAAAAGATAACTGCAGTTGGGAAATGATGTATCTCACAGTACAAGACAGCCTTGGCTGTGTTGCTTCCTTTGCGTATAGCTTGAGGAACCACTGCCACTGAACAGGCAGCCCAGATTTCATCCTAGACATGTTTCCCAGTATTTTTCCTTGCACTGACACTTGTCTGACTTCCTAGAAAGCTGACCAAAGGAATTTTTGGCATAGGTACTTTTCTGTTGGATTGGCTCACAGAAGCTAATTTCTAGGAAAAACGTGGAGGTGACTTCTCAGAGGCATCTGCAGGAGGGTATGTTTGGAGCTGCTGGGAAGGAGGCAGTAGTGGGAAGACCCCTTTATCAGCCATTAGCCATAACATTGGCTTAAAAGTACTGTTGAATTGTGCAGTCATTATCTTCCCATGCTGCTTGATATCTTTTTTTCTTCCCCATTTATTTCTTTGAGGACAGAAAGCCATGCCACTGTGATCCTGCTGGAAGGACTCTGTTGAGTTTCTCAGTTTACTGCGTTCTGGCAGGATATAAATACTGTCACCTGTCAGAGTTGGTGTTTGTTTTGTGTTCCTGGGATATTTGTGTGCCTGTTGGCCTGGCTTGTGTTGTGTCTTTTGTTTTGTATCTTACTCTCAGGTCTGGTAATCAAAGTGCTTGAAATAAAACCTAGCTTGTTTGTAAGAAGTGAAGTTTGAATATATATTTAGCTAGAAATACCTAGCTGGTGCTAAGAGCAAAGATTACAGAGGCGATGTGTCTTGCGCAGAAGAAACTGGACAAGTACTTCATTGCTGTGATTCTGACCATTTATTTGCAAGACGGTTCAAGAGAAAAACAAGCTTAAGCATTCATGCTGGTGGCTAAATGCAGGAAGGGTAGAGGGCAGAAGCAGACATAGGTATTCATCACAATTTAAGTCATATTTCACTTGCTAAATTACTATGTCTCATGAAATTTACCCTTATTTCCACCTCCTGGCTCTGTCACCCATGTTTGTTGTTGACAGATGATGGGTTAGCAGATTGTTAGCATTTTTCACATGTTTGTGTTATCAGCCTGAGACCTGTCTGAAAACTTTCTTCTCTTTTTTTTTTTTTTTTTTGTGATTGATAGTCAGAATCTCTTGAGTTTTCTGCGTTTTTTAATGCTTTCAAAACCATTTCTTTCTCCTTGCACTAGCTGTTGAGCCTGCCTTGCCTCTCAGTTGTCTGACACAAGAGAGGCAGCTCGGGATTTTAATAGTAGCTGTCAGCAAGAGGTCTGTAGAGTAGCATGTCTGGAGCACCAAGAAATGTTGATTCTTCAAATGGCTTTTCATTACAAATTCTCCAAATGCAAGCTCTGACCTTCAGGGACAAAAATGTTCCAGGGGAAGAAAGGGTCAGCTGCCAGCATAGTAATCTCACAGGTATGAAAACGTTCTGAAGGACCAGTCAGAAATGACACTTTAAAACGAGGATATATAACTGGCAGTAATAATTGTAGGCAGAACACATACATAGAAGGATTGGGCTCGGACTCAACCACTTCCTGTAATGTTTTCATATCTTTAAAGTAATGTTGAGACAGAAACACATGGAAAAATATGCATTTTTAAAAATATGTGTAGAACTGAAATGTGTATATAAGTGTATCTGAGTTATTTATTGTTCTTTTAGAGTTACTGAAGTGGCTGAAGTTCAGCTTTTGAAATACCTCTACATGTTAGGCTAACCCCAGGTGGCTAAAAGCTGCTAAAGATGTTGTTCTTACTGATTTAGTGGCTTTGTATAGTTCCTGGTGGCTGAACCTGACCGTGGTTTGAGCCATGTCTCTGAGGTGCTCAATTTCTGGCTTCATATTTTTATTTTTAGATGTGGCAGTTTTAATCGATGAGGGACTGTAAAATTTTCAGTGTTCCTGAACAAATTGATACCAAATAAATTCAATTATAACCTTTTCCAAAATCAGTGGCAGAGTTATGTGATTTCATATATTAGCAGAAAAAGCCCTTCTGTTTGTTCATTTATAAAGATAAACTGGAGAGTAGAGAAGTAACAGATAAAACCAGACATTTGCATGATAAAACATTTCAAAGCCAACCTCTATCCAGAGCTAAATAATTAAATTTGAAGGAAAAAACCAAGTATTTTTAAGTTCTACCCTACAGTCATCTAGGTGGAGGGCTGTCACAAAGGTTTTTCAATGTTTTGCAGCTGCGAGTCCTTTTATGGCCAATGTGACTTGTATGCATAAATTCCTGCAAGCTGTAGTTGGGCTAGAGGCAGTATGATGACTCAGTTTGCCTGGATGCTGGGTCTAGTCTGGTGTAGCTCCAAGTCAGAATGGGCAACTGTATCATGTATTAACAGTCCAATATGAATGCTACTCTAAAGGGTCACAGGGGCTAGGAATGACCACTGACAGTCACAGAAGTTGACTTCAAAAAATGTTGTTTATAAAACAACAATAACAACAAAAACCCCTCTAGTTTTTGATGCTAGTTGTTATATGAATATTTACATGAGCCATGTTTCTAGAAGTTTTTCCTCCTGCTGCTCAGGCTGTGCTGTGAGAGCTGTACGCCAAGCAGGAAGGTCTTTCAGCTGATGTTTCACACTAACTCGTCACCAGCATGATGACACTCTGCTAATGTAATACAGAGTCCCACACCAGCAGAGTGTTAGCGAGTAGAGGTGCCATGTTTGTGATTTAGTAGCCCTATATATCATCACAGTGTCACCAGCCAATGCTTGCTAGCATGACCTCCAGAGGGAAGGACAGAATGAATCGTTAAAGCAAGACAAAGATGAGATTAAAAGAAGATGGAAATGAGAAGAGATCTTCTATGGATCTCCTACTTCTGTGAGTTATTCCTTGAACATAGGACACATTGTCCTTAAACAGATCCTAATGCTCTTATATGTGGCTTAAAGTTCTTCTTCTGCTTTAGGATGGAAAATAAAGTGATAACAAGTATGTTTTATTGTTACTGTGGAAGAGGACAGAGAACATTTTTTGCATGCAAACAGAGCATGTTTAGTGACTTAACCAAGGTCTGAATTCAGCCTTTAGGCTGCCTTTCTAGGGACCCTGTGCGGTCCCTCCTAGCAGAGGGTAATACATCAATAACATGAGATTTTAAAAGTAAAACAAAGCAACAAAACCCTCAGCAACAACAACCAAAAAACCCCGTAAGTCATGAGGCACCTTTGTATATACAGAACTTTTTTTGTGCCTCTCTTGTGCTGCTGCCGCTTGTCCTTTTCCACAGTGCCGTACACTGTCCCTGTGCTCCAGCTTTCATTTGCAACTGTGTGTTCCTCAGAAGTACAAATACAGCGTCCTCGTTCCAGCCTGGGAAGCGGAGAGCGAGCAGCATCTCATATTCATCATTCCACTTCCCCAGCCAAAGCTTTCGTTCCTCTCCCCAGCAGAACACTTTAGCAGTGCATAGTGATCGGACATGAGATAGAGAGCTGTGTAGTTCCTGGAGGGGCCGCAGGGTAGTGGAAAGGTTTGTGTGAGGGTAAAGAGGAGAAGGGACATCCCCTTTCAAAGCCTAAAAGGGACCCATTCTGCCAGTTCGTGCTGCAGCCTGCAGCAGAGAATGATCTTTGTCTCTTTTCTGGAGCAGGAGATCAATGAGGGGACTGAGAGCCCATCTAAATTCAAAGAAACCATCATGATCCTTTCCAAAAGGCATTGTAGCCTTGTGATATATGGTGATTTCAACACCTTTTTGTGTGCCTGTGTGCATGTATCGTAAAGAATGTCATACGTGTTTCACTCAAGTAGTATGTGCAGGTATAGGAGCTTGTGCTGTTCATTTAGTTTCCAAATAACGATTGTGCCTTGTTGCAGCAAAGCTGTGCTGTGACAGGTTCTTTCCCCACCTCACCCACGTAATGAACCAGGATTTGGGTCAAGTGTTTATGAAAGCAGTTATCCATATGGATTGAATGTCTGTGGGAACATGCATGCTTAATCAGACATTTGTTAGCAAGCTAAAGAAGCAACATTATGTCAAGCAGTGTGCTGTCAAAAAATTCCTTGCCTACTATCGCTATGGTAACAGCCAAAAAATACCTGCTTATTTTGTGTTAAGAGTTGAGCTGAAGGAAAATCTCTGAGCAATAAACTTTGAACATCTAGTGGATGGGCTGGAAGGGCAGGGAACCAGAGGGTACTACCATTTTCTAAACTTGTTTGACTGACTGATAAGTTTCTCCTGGAACTATTTCTGTCAGTCAACAAGGAGCAGAAATAGATAGCACATCATCTAACCAACCACATGGACTGAATTTTAATTGTGATTGCTAGATTAAAATATTCAGCATTTCTCAAGAGTTGGCCTAAATATGTTCATTAAAAACTTAATAAAACATATATATATATACATAAAATAGCAAAATATCATGAGTTAAGTGCTTTGTCTGAGGAATATGCTATTTCCAATATTAATTTGACTGGCTCTGCTGCTAAAGAGGATAATGATCTGGCTAGCCTGCTAGTAGTTATTCAGCAAACCAGAACAGTAAGTCTGTTTCTGCTGGGCTACTTGAAAATTCCCTTGTATTTTAGGGTGTCAGTGTTTTGTGGCACATCCTATCAGGGCTGGGTACAGAATTGCATTAGGTGTTCCTCAAGCAAAGCCCTACTCTCTCTAAAGGAACCTTACTGTCCATCTAACCGGACTTCCAGCTGAAAATCAGGCAGGTAACTTTGTGTCTTGAATGTTGTGCTTCTGTGTTTCAGGGCAATGACTGTCTTCTTTGTGCCAGTGCCTTTTTTTCTTTCTCTCTTGTCCTCCGACTTCTGTGAAGCGGAGTAACTCTTTACAAGCAGCATAGGCAGAATCTTTCAGAAAAGGAATTAACTAAGAAAGATAATTTCCAGTGAGTTGTTCTTCTTCCTCACAGACAATCTATGCTAGGTAAAAAGCTGAAGCACAGTGAATGTTTCCATCTCTTCACTGCCTCAGTCCACCTTCCTGCTTTGTCCTCGTGAAGAGCCTAGGAAAACACACAGCCTTTGGGAGCCTTGTCTCACTGGGACCAGGGAGCATGTGAAGGATCGGGCCAACTGGGTAAACCCTGCTGGGTCTAGGGTTAGACTGGCAGGTGAAGCAGAATTATCAGGTCCACCAAGTGGATGTTGGTGGAAGACTGCATGTTTGGGAGCTGTTGTGCTTTTAGACTGGAAGTTTAGGCTATGGGGAAAGGTGACTGGCTCTGCAGCCAGGCTGCTGTCTCTCACAAATACGCTGTGGTTTGTGAAGCTTGATCTGATTCACATCAGCTGTAGCACAGTCAATTGTAGCACTTGTCAGAGCAGAGGCACCTTCTTTTCAAATGTATATGGTCTCTGGATTAATGAGACTAGGAAGTCTTGTTGAGATACCTAAAGACTTTTAACTACCATGTCTTAAACAGCTTTAAGAATTTTTTATTCCTCTGGTCATACCTTAGTACATGGTATTGTGTGTCTAGAAGGAATTTAATGGCTGGTGTTTTATTGCTAGATTGTATTGTTTTGAACAATTCTATGTCATAACGTGTCCTGGCAAAATTCTGACACCAAGGGGCTAGTTTATGTGTTATGAGTAGGATATGTAAGCACAATTTTGCAGTATTTTGGAATACTGCAGTGTCAGAGAAAAACTGGTACACTGGAAGGGAAAGTTGTGAAGGCATTCAATAGACTTCTAGAAAGTGTCAGGCGTATTCTGTGTTCTCTGTCTTGGATGCTTTTGTTTAACTGGATGTTAGTTATTTTCTTGGACTGTACCATACTGCAACCCTTATCCTTTTATAAAAGCCCTCAAAAGATTTCGACAGTATCAAACAGTTGATAATCCATTTAGAAAGATGAAATTAAATAGAAGTGGTTTTGTGCAGGCAATTTACTAAGACTGTTTCAAATGCTTCCTTCATAATTTATTGCTAAGGTCATGTGCAGCTGAGAAGATACATGCATACCATGCTGATTACAGGTCATATGCACTTCTGTTGCCTTGTAGCTTTTAAATGGTTAGGAGGCAGCTTTGGTCCTTGCTTGATATTAGACTGCTGCAGTAGGACTTGTGGAATAGTCAATACATGAAGGAGCTGGAATGTCTGTGCTGTAATGTGATCATTGTTCTGGGGAGAGGTATGTCAAGAGCGTGACTCAATATGGAGGTCACTTTGATTGATGCAAGCAAACTGAAAATCTGTAAAGATGAGGCAAACTGCCCTTTTAAGTAATTTGAAATAAAGTGTCCACGGTTGAGTACTACTAATTGAGTAGGTGACACATCTGGAAATGACTGCTTGCTCTTTAAAATGCCTGTTGAAAAAATAAGTTTTCTGGATAATAAATTTAATAAATCTTCAAGTAGGTATCCCCCCCCAAAAAAAAACCAAAACAAAACAAAAAACATTAAATAACAATGTTCAATCACAGATGCCTATATGCAGGTACTGAAATAGGGACCTATTCTGTTTCCATGGGAGTAAACTGGCATTTTTTTCATTTATCTGACCCGAAATTGCCATATTTTTCAAAAGTAATTTCAAAATGAGCTGTCAGTACATAGCCTTTTGAAAAATCAGTGTGATTACTTGATTGCCTAAATTTTGACACCTATACTGAACACCTCTGCTGTATTATTCTAACCATTAAAGACAATCATTCCCAAAGGGGAGTCCTTGAGACTGTACAAAGAAATTCAAAGCTGGTCCATAGGGGAAACCAATTTCTTGTTATTTTCATTAAAATCTTGATGATGATAGCAAATGTTTCATGAAAAGTGGTCATGGAAAACAGTTCACAGTGTTCTTGATGAAAATTTGGAAACTGCTGATCTATGGCAAGTGTATCAAGTTCCTACTTCCTTTTGATACGCACATATGAATTCTGAGGCAAGCTTCCTGCATGCCTTTTTGTGCAAAGAGAAATTCTTGTGTTTGTATCTGCATGTTTGTGTGAAGTTATTGTACATATTCAAGAGAGGTGAAAATAAAATGACTAGAATGTAATTTTTGGAAGATGTAACTGATGATAATTTTTGTTTTGGAAGTTTTGTACTTTTCAAATGGACAAGCTCATGCTCTTGTATTATGCGCTGGCATTGCTCTTTCCATGTCTGTAAGCGGAAAGCAATTGTTTCTTCCTTTGTTTAGATTCAGTCTAACACACTGGTTTGATTCTGAAAGGAAAGTTCTCAGGTACTTTTAAAATCAATCTCTCTCTGTCTTGAGAAATTTGGGAGCTCTTAGATATGTCATGTCATGCTGGTCAAAAAGCTGCCATACTGGTTCTCATGTTGATGGAGTAGACCAGCTAGCATGCAGCCACTGTACCTATCATTCTGAATTCAAGGGTAATGGAATGTTGTGAATTCAAGCTTAATGGAACCTTCTCAGCCATTACAAAAAACTTGGTGTAAAGAACCTGATTTTTAAGGAAGTACCTGTAGGTTGTGAGTTGGCCATCCAGGCAGCCAGAAAGCCTATTTTAGGAGGGAAACAGAGTCCAGTCAAGTCTGACAGAAGGTGGTACATATCCGATGGCATTAGAAAGCTGACCCCTTGCAGAAGGGCAGGGAAGTTTGTTGTTCTTGCTGCACAGAAAAGTGGTGATGCCCAGGCACAGTAAAACTTGATGATATAGCATAGCCTTATGAGAACTTTTGTACATAGAGGAAAAAGGGAAAAGTGAATAACTCTAAGTATATAATTTGTGGGACTGTGTTTTTCATAAGCCTGTGTGATTTACATGGAAAATACATTTGGCTGTTTGTCTGGAAACAGAAGAATTGTCTATTCTACTGCAAGCAACTGAGATTTAAGTCCAAGTCAGTTACCTCTTACATTGTGCTGCTGATGGCTGCTGCTGCGTTAAAATTGAAGGTGAGAAGACATGTATGGTTTTGAACTCCAATCCAAGCACTGAACCAGCCAAAAAAATGGTGGTTTATTTTGCTGAATTCCTCTTGTATTTCTCTTGGTTACTCTGCTTGCATGCTGTGGTCCACCCTGGCCTCCCACCCTGGTCAGGACTCATGGCTGAATTACGGCATTTACTGGCTTAGTCTTGGGTATCCCCTGATCCTATAGCATTGTGATTGTCTTGCTACTGGCTTGGTGCCCAGTCTGCTACATGAAAAGCTGTTTGAGAGACAAAAGCATGAGATGTTAGAGAAAAGTGAAAGTAGACTGGAAACAGGCAAAAGATGGAGAAGGGGAAGCAATGTGTCCATGAAGCAGGTTGTTGTAGCACAGTTACTAGGGAGCTGGAGAATTCTTGTAGAGAAATTCAGCATCAAAACCACAGAGGGAGGCAGCAGCCTAACTACAATTTTCTTAAGGAATACAACTCCCAAGACCCACATGTGTTATATCCCTAGGCGTCTGAGATGAAATGCAGTTGTAAATAGAAAATAAGTTAATCAAATAACTTCAATAACTACTTAGTTATTATGTTCTTGGACCCTTGCAATTTATGATAGAAATTTTCACAGATCCCTGCTGTAATATAACTATTGTATTAGTTATTAGTTCTAGTTTATAATAAAAGTTACACATCTTCACAGTAGAGTGTTAAAGTGGATGTTGAACATCTTTTTACATCCTGTATTTGTCATACTTTATAATTCCAAATTATTCATTGCAATACCTAGTGTAGAGTTTGCATTTTCATTAAGCTCTCATTACTGCCAGTGTGTTGCTGTTGATGGGTCTGTTTTACATCTTGCTGCACAGTTAATAGTCATGACTGGAGAACATTTGCAGCCTTTTGTATTTCATCATATTGTTAATCGATTCTATTCAGATGTCTGACCGCTCTGTCACAGTAGAATTATGGCTTTATTTCAATCCTATTTTAAGTTAAATAGGATTGATTAGTGACAAGGCAAGATGTAAATGGCCGTTAGTATTTTTTTAAATGGGGAGTACAGTTTCTTGGCTGACTGGAAAAAGAGCAAAACTCATAGCCATGACTTGAGCCCACTATTAACTAATTATATTAATTATTAAATTGATTATTAACTCGTACTTTCTCATTCTATGTAATAAGCACCTCAACAATTTATTTTTGTGCATCTTCTGTATTTTATAAAACCATTCTCCTACCTCTACATGTCACTCATCAATAGATTAGTTTTGTCCCTGGGAAACCTAAGAAGGAGGGTGAGAGATGACCGCTTTTTTAAAAAGGAGAGCAGGAAGATCTGATTGTGTCCTGTCACTTCCCTGGGGAATTAACCTGCTGTTTTGCTCAAAAAGATAGCCTTTAACCTTGAGTGCATACTTAAACCACCTGCCACATCTGAAGCTTATTTATTTAGGCCTTGAAATTACTCCATTTGCAAAAAACATGGCAGAATAAAACCACCCAGTTGCCAAAAGGCCTTTGTTATTCCCAAAAATACTGGCAGAAGAATAGACGATCCAGCACTTGATTAGGAAGAGACTGTAGATTTGTTCATGTTAGGAGCAGCAGAAGGGAAAGTGGGACGTGTCTCCTGTCGTGGTGGGGCAGACGTGGAAGTGAGCGTGTTTGCGTCAGTGCTTGCAGCCGGGCTGTGCGGAAGAGGTGAGAGGGAAGGTTGGAACAACTCCTGTACCCGTCTGAGGTGCCTGTGCACAGAGTCATCCCTGTAGCAGAGCTCTGCCTTTGCCCAGGGCTGAACACAACGGCCTCTGGCTGAGACATCAATGAAGCCCGTAACTCCTGCTGCCTCCTGAATCTCCTGTATTTTATTCTCCTCCTGTCAATTATCCCATGTTTTTTTGATGTCTTTTTCTACTTTCTGTATTTGTGTTTTTAAATTTTTCTTTTACTATTGTCTTGCTCTTAGTAGATATTTTTCTTTCAAAACGATTTATTCCGTGACATCTTTTAAGAGATAGTTATGCTGGGGTAGCCACTGAATCAACCTGGCCTGCGGGGAAGGTAAGTGAGGAAATTGGGGTAGATGCTGTTTTGTGGTTTCTTTCTCTTAGTTGCAGTCATTTCATTGAACGTATTTGCAGGACCGATTCCTTCAGGTAAAAAGTAAGTGCTTCTTACTTTTGTAAGGGATTGGCCTTACTTACAGTGGGATGACCTGTTGCTTGTTTGTAGAGATTGAATATTCTATTCATTTTTTCATCTCCCTAGCTCAGTTGCTCTATATGCATGGGAAGTTGGTGTTAATAATTTTCTTGTTTTCCTTATATCCTCAAAGACTCTTTAATTTACTCTGGCATTTCCCCTCAATTCTGTTAGGTGCTTATTGTTCAATGAGCTTTTTTTGCAGTCCTTGAGCTTCCGTCTCCATGAGGGTAGCTGTTGGGTTCGGGAATTGCTCTGTTTACACCCTTCTACATAAAGAAAGTGGTGACGTTTTGTTTATTTTACTCTCCCTTTTGTATCATTTCACAGGAAGCTTCTCAATAGTTCAGTTAAATTCTGTCCTCAGAAAGATAGGTATAACCAGCTGAGAGTCATTAAAAATCACCTATGTCTATCAGATACTGAGAATGGATCCTAAGATGTGTCTGTTTTAAGTTAGTTCACTGATTCACTTCATGTAGTCTTCAACCTGGACGGAACATGATGCCACTGAATAGACACACTAGGATGTGTTGCACTGACTTTGTGGGTCATAGTGTTATTAATGCCAACCTATTAGCAGCTGAGAACAAAATTTTTTCCTTCACAGGAAGTAGTTAAATGTCATTTTGTTTGCATCTTCTTTAGATGCTTTTAAAAGACTGTGGAAAAGATTTAAATTAACAGAAGAATTATTTTTTTCCTGTAGTGTCATACACAGTGACACGTGGAAATGACCTGATTCAGAAATGCTAGGAAAGCTGCTTATTTTGATAGTTTTCCAATAACAAGGATGATTATTAGGTGTGACACTGTAATCAGCATTTCCAAGTGGAAGCCAAATTTCCCCTGCTTTCATTCCTCATCTGTGTAATGTACATTGTGACACACAGGCTAATTCTTTCCACTTTATACCCTTTCCCAGGGGTTTTATGATGTGACCGTGTCTCCAGCTGAAATGTTCAGTGTTCTGAAGGGGATGGATGTGTATGCAAGCCTCCTTCCCACAGTGTACAACATGCAGAAAACCAGGGGATCACTAGATTACTGACTGCACTATCCATAGGCACGCTTTCACTGAGACGGCGTTTTACCTGCCTGACTGTTAGATTGTGCTGTTATGTTTCTATATCAGAATTACTGACTTCATCTGCATGGTTACTTGTCATGGCCCATATCTGAGTGGGTTTTCTAACCATTTAAGTTGAGATTCTTCTAAGTGTTCTCTGCAGATAACACCTTTGGGAAAAGAAACCCCAAATTGTCCCAGGGAGTTGTCCTTGAGGGAATAAGTTCAGATACTGGTTAGTTTAAATGAAGCTGTCACCATCTCTATATGTGAAGTATTGTGATACAGCATATGACAGCAAATACATTTTAAAAGATGCTTTCAGTTGTTGGACCAAATCCAGATTTCTGTTAGCAGACTTTACCTCTAGTCATACAGTGCAAAAATTGAGCTGGATGAATAGTTGCACAGACTTCCCCTCAGGTGGAGCAGAGAATGGGAAATGTATAATGGGAGGGAACTCATGTAGTCATCCTGCGAACACTAAACAGAAGTTCAATATAATTGTGTCCAGGGACATGTAAGAGCAATATTCCTGTATATTTTTTTAATAGAGATTGTATGTGGATCTATCTTACTAGTGCTGATTGCAAATACCAATGAAGAAAAGTCAAGGTTCAGGATCAGATTATTGTATTCACTAATACGTCTTAAAACGCTTAAACAGGTTGAGATCATTCTAAGTATTAGTATACAATGATGGATCCCTAGGGCACGAGGAGATTAAAGGTTTCTTTTCATGGCTAACAGTCAGAATACTAATGCAACACAATGAAAACATGTTTAGCTCTCAGAAGCATTACAGAGGCTTCCAAGAGATTTTAATCCATAGAGGATTTCTAATTACTATAATAATGATTTTTCTTGCAATAGTTAATAAATCATTGCTGAGCAAAAAGGGAAAGTGACTTTTATGCAAAGAAATTAAAAGGATTTTGTTTTAAGTTACTTTGTAATTAACCTATAACTGATCATATAGTTGATAAAAGGCCTATTGCATTGTAGAGATAGTATTTCTTAGTCGGAGACTGTAGTGAAAGAAATTTGTGTAGCTTTCCGGAGTCACTGCTTGGGAGGTTTTGTTTTAGTGCAGCCAATCTAACAAGACAGTGAATGAGGATAAATTCTGAATTAAGCAGAAGGCAGACTGGCGCACTGACTGCATTATTTATACCAATCTTTTCTACTTTCATGTTAATACTATTTAAAGGTACAGGTTATAATTGACTTTAAATGATAGTGATCTACTCCCACATCCTGCAGTTCTTGTTGATTCATGCAAAAATCCCAGGCTGTAGAGTATGAGTCATCTTACAAGGTTGACATGAGTTTTTGTGTTTTGTTTTGTTTTTTTAAGAAAATTGCCCATAAAAAGTGCCACTGACTGTAAAGTTAATCCGGAAGACTGATTGAGATGTAGACCCTCATACCGACAAGATGAAGCCCTGCACAAATTTTCTACTTTGCCACTTCCCTGGGTAGAATCTGCATGTTATTGCTTATAGCCAGTTCAGGCTCTTGTGTATCTTGTATTATACCGTAGATCTTCCCATACATTTTTTGATCCAACTTATTATCAGATGAAATCTCTTTGTTCTGAGAAAAAGAACTAAAGGAAAAGAAATACATAGCATTATGAATTTTTAACCTGGTGAAGTAGTGGGATGTAAGATGAGAAGTATTTCAGGTTTCTGAAGATTAGCCAACCTCTATTTATTGGAGCTTAAGAATAAACATCTTTTGGAAGCAGGTGATTTCACAATTGCATAATTTCCTGTATCTTTTGATACCAGCTGCATTTGGAGACAAGCTATGTGAACTGCATTGGAAGTTTCTATGTAACTTGTTTTTAACCATTTTTGTAACTTCGAAATATTATTTCAATTCAATATTTAATCCATGCAGTTATTTGCAGAAAGAAAGTATCAGGGCTATGATACACAGATTTTTTTTTTTTCTTTTTTTAAGAAACTGTTTTGATGTGGGTTTAAAATACATGTCAATATTTTACTTTGTATTTCTAAGCAAGCTTGCAGATTAGAGTGTGTTGTAGGTCTTGGAATCAATGATAAAATTCAGTTTCACAGTTTCACACCTATTTCCGGAAATTCCTTTTAAAAAGTATTTAGACATTTTTGATTGCTTCCAGTAGATTTCCATCTTTTGCATGTTTAGGTATAAATAATATGCACATAGAGTTTTACTATTTGACCTTTAAAAAGGTATATTTATATTGCATTTAGAGCTTGGCTCAAATTTTAGCTTCATATCTGCAGAGTCTTCCTGTTAAAGCCCAAGCTGGAACATGCCCTCACTCAGGCCTTGAAAGCACCAGCCCCTCTGAAGTTAACTGTCCTGGTTTTGCTTGGATAGAGTTAATTTTCTTCTCAGTAGTTAGAGTAACTGTGCTTTAGTTTCAGTGTAAGACTTGTTATGAGAGGAATGTTGATAAAATTACCAATGTTATTAGTTGCTACTGGAGCTCAAGGCCACTGTGTTTGGCTGCTTCACAGCTTGGAGGGAGAAGCGCAGTGAATAGCAAAACCCCAAACTGGCATTTGGATGTGCCAATGAAATATTCCATATCATATCACGTGATGCCAGTACATTAATCCGGAAGATGGGAGTATTCTCTCGGGAATCGCTCAGGCTCTCACTCTTCCAGGGTTTGGGTTTTGGGGACTGTCTCTGCTCTGGGATCGCTGGCTGGCACAGGCCGGGCATTGGTGAGGGGGGGGTGAGCAATTGCACTGTGCATCACTCATTTGTATATTCTGCTATTACTGTTATTATTGTCATTTTATTTTGATTTATAAATAGTTTTTGTCGCAACCCATGAGTTTCCTTGCCCTTTTCCTTCCAATTCTCTCCCCTACTCCCTGGGTGAGGGATTGGGGACTGTGAGAGAGCAGGCTGTGTTTGGCTGCAAACTGCAAGCAAAAAGGGTGAATCCACCCAAACCCCACCACATTAATGCTGTGATTCCCTGGGCTCACTTGAGCTTTAAATGATTTTCTGGGATCCAGTAGTTGAAATTTAACCTAACCATTACTATGAAAGGACAAGAAGAATTAGTTGCAATGACTGCTGAAAGACACCTTCAACCGTTAGGGACCTGTGGAGGGGAGTAATGGAATAGAGTTCCCAAGTCCCCTGCTTTCTCCCACTGCTGACCTAAACAGCACTGGCTTGTTGCCTGGCTCTGTCCTTTCCCTCTGCACTGGCAGTCACTGCCCATTTGAATTCCGACAGAGGTCTGTGTTGAAGAGCCTCAGGCAGCAGCTGTAACAAACGTAAAGTGAACTTACAGCAGAACGCTAACGGTATTTATCGGATACTTTGTCAACTTCTCCGTAAATAGCCACAGTGGATTTGGTATACATGTCCTCTGTTTTAGTGCAGGGGTCTGAACACAGAGTAGGCTTCTGTCCAAAGAGGTGGGCTGACAAACTCAAGAGTTTAATCCAGGCCACATACACAATATAATCATACTGTAAGGAAATTTTTCGTGATTAATTCTTGTATAAACTAGCAAATTTTTCTAATGCCTTAAAGCATGCCATCATTTTTTTCCAATAACTTATTTTATACATCAGTGCTGAGATATGTATATTGACGGACTGACTCCTTACTTGCATGCTTTTGCTCTCCCAAGTGAATCTGGAGATGATATTGCTGGTGTTTGTTCTTGAATTGCTTGTTTATGCTGGATATCTTTTGCTATGCTGGATGACGCTTTTTCTTGTGCATTGGTTAAGCTGTAACTTGGAAGCCACCTCAAAGTATCATAAGGATTTCCAGCACTGGGATTAGCATTAAAAGTTGAGCCATCTAGTCCAGTATCCCTGGGGCTCAGAGTGATCACATTCCTCCTTATCCTTTGTCAGCAAGTGGCTATGTCATACCTGAAACATAAGGTTTAATATACCTTATAAATGTTTAACGTTATCAGAAGTAACCATGGAAATTCTCAGTGCCTACATAAATGGCTAAACCTCCTTTTAAGTCTTACTAAACTGTTGGCCTTACTGATCCTTTAGGTCAGTGAGTGTTTCAGGTTAAATATGTGTAGTGTAAAAAAGCATACTTTTCCTCTGTGATGTTTCAATTTTCTGCTTTTGTCTTTAATATAATGTTTCTTCTTGTGTAATATGCCTAGGATAGATTCCTTTCTTTACGGTCTTCCTTTCTACAGGACAAACTGACAATAACCACATTTGGTTTATGCACTGGAAAATTCTTCATGATTTTTTGTTACAGCCTCATAGGACCGGTATCTTTTTCAGAAAACACTTAACATCAAGTGAGAAAGTGAGGGAGAAGGAAAAATGCCACTGAATTATTAAGATTACCTTGTTTTGTCCCTTAGAATAGCATTCAGGATTTTCCTGATAAATAAATGGTTGTGTAGCATTTTATTTCGCTGTCCGCTTGGTACTTCTGGAAGATTCTGGGGGCTTACCAAAGAAGTGACTTTTTACTGGGCTTTCAAGAGGCTGGACTTCCACTGACATTGCTATAGCACTTTGAACAGCTGCAAGTGCTATACTGGCGAGGGTGGAAGTGAAGATGATGGCAGCCAATCTGGAGCAACACACGGGGGAGAACTGGGCACCTCCTAGATAACAGTAGACAATTAATGACCCGGAGTCTAGTTTTCAGGTCATATAATAGTCGAGATATCTTTAGTGTAACTGGGGCTTGGATTAGTTGTATTTTCAGGATCTCTCCTGTCCTTGATTCATGTTAGTGTTCTCATTCTTTTTCAAAATTTTTACTGCCCGTTAAGAGATTGTCATTGAATTCACATAAAAGTAATTGGTCATCTTTGCCGACTCATTCACAAGCAGTGAAACAGCAGCAGCAGAATTTGTAATTTCTGTCCCTCAGTCATTGGTTTAGTTTGTTCACTGACCTTGTGTATTTGGCTAATAAACACATGTACTGGTGTTTATTGCAGTAACATTTCTTTCTGCTAGAGAAACAAAGAATTAAAGTAATCCACTGGATTACATTTCCCCCAGAGCAGAAAAGATATCTAGATGTTGAAAGGCAAATTCATTTCCTTGTCATGGGCGGGAGAGAGAAAGTAAGAAAGAGGGAGGAGGAGAGAAAGACAGGAGGAGATGTCTAAACTTTGTGTTGATTCAGGAAGGAGTAGTTAGTTTGTTCTGAAGACAGGAGTTTGCTCCCTCTAATGCAACTTGCAAGCAACACATAGAAAACACTGGGTCTAGCCCTCTGCCAGGAATTAAGCATCTCATTCAGGTTTAAGGGACCTCTGGAGGTCATGAGGTTCATTCTCTTGCTGGGAGCAGGGCTAATTTCAAATGCAGACTGTGTTGTTCCAGGCTTCATCCAGCTGAGTTTTGAATATTTCCAGGTTTGGATACTCCACTATGCCTCTGGGCAAACTAGTCCCAGTGCCCTCACTAGGTACTATTTTTCCCTTATGCTTAAACCACAGTTTCCCTTTCTACAATATCTGCTACCCTTCTTGAAGAATCCAACTCTGTCTTCTCCACTATGTAGCTGGAGACAGCAGTTAGATCCCTCTCAGTTTTCTCCTTGCAGTCCTTAACTTATTCCAAGTATTTCAAGATGATATGAATTAATTTCTGTCACCTAGCATTTGTTGTGTTGTTCTGGAAAAGCATTTGGCTATCTCTGATTGCTTTCAGCATGGCAGTGTGGTCTGCTACTTTGGTGTGCTTGCGAAAACAAACACAAGAAGAAAACATGTTTATGAGAGAGAGAGCCTGAGCTGAGTGTTAAGAAAGTAGTAATGAGCTCCTGTCCAGTGCTAGTGTGCAGCTTGGAATTTGAGGGCATATATTTGTGCCTTCTTGTCTACTAACATTTTTTTCTAGCAATTCTTCCTTCTCCATGTTGCTTTTATGCTTTTTCTTGGAAGGATATTCCAGAAGGAAACTTATAATATGCAAAAAACCCCAAAACAAAACAAAAAACCCAAAAACTCCCCCCTAAAAAACAACAAAAAACCCCACCAGAGTGGGAGCTCACTAACTAAAACAAAGCACTGCTCAGATTCTTAGAGAGTCAATCACCTTAATCTGCATGGAGTGTCATTTGATTAGGGCAATGCAGAAGTTTTCAGAGACATGTCCATGAAGGGGCTGAAGGTAGCTTTAGCTAGCATTTGAGGTCTACTATCAGATAATGAGATGAACTTTGACCGCAAAGGATTTGTTCCAGTTGGGGACAATTTCTTCTTGACTGTTGAAGAGATGACAGGGATTCTTAAAGATCAAGGAAGCTGCAGAATGAAGGCTTGTGTTCATTTTCTTACAAGTGTAAATAATCATGTGATTGAGCTATATCATCTTGACAGAGGGGAAAGAAACCACGTGTTCAGATATGGAGAAAAGGCCCAGCTGCTTTCCCTGGAAAGCCTTTCCTGGCTTTGGCAAATGTTCCTCCAGTCTTGTTGAGTGTCAGAAGCAGTACTGCCTGTGATGAAGGAAGTGAGATGTTCTAAGGACGTTCTCCATCTAAAGCATGATTAGAAGGGCCTGTCTTCGTGTGCTCACTTTTCAGGTTATCCCACAAATCCAAATCCATTATATAGCCTACTGCATGAATTTCTGATGCTGAGATTTCTGTAAGTTGAGAAATGAATTCCTGCAACACTTCATCAATAGCAAAAGCAGAACATTTTTATAATGGTGAGCTCATGCTTTACATGGAGTCATTGCCTGTAGTCCAGCTAGCTCTCTAAGTCAGAAAAGCAAACCTGAAGGTTTACTGTATTACAAGCTGGTGTCTGAAGAAGGCTGTTAAAATGTTTGTTTACAAGTATCCACATGTTTACACAAACATTTCTGTCATAATGTGGTTCAAAAATACATTATCTTGGTATCTTCAGTAATTACAGCCAATCTGCATGCAGTTTATTTCTGTTCATTTTCTAGTAAATTCACCAGCTTCTTCCATCAAAATCCCATGTCAGTGTTTTGAGTCTAATGTTCTGTGGCTTTAGAATTATCACCCGCACGTATATTCCAAAATTGCAGTTTACTATAGTAAAGTCATCCTGCAGGGAGCTCTTGAGGCTTTCATGACCTCATTTACACAGCAATAAATTCCCAGGTCTGATTCAGACGTTGTTTTCTCTGTGGGTAAACATTTCAGTCACCCACCATATGAGATAATTTTACAAAGCTGAAATGGCATGGGAAAGACTGTCATAATTAAAGGTATAATAAACTATTAAACTTGAACAAATGAACTAGTGCTCTGATGGGAAAAAAAAAAGACAGTAAGCTTGTAAAATCTATTGTTCCTAGTTGCAGTGATGGGTGTTTCTCAGGCTTGGTCCACGCAGCTGTTCTGCATGGCCCTCATTACTGTGGCTAATCTTGGGATGGCAGCTTTCTCCTTTTTAATTTATGGATTCTATTAAAGGCAGCTATGCTCTGTATGTATTTTACTAAGGCTTAATTCTCTTGCAAAGTGAAAAACGTATTTTTTCACAAAGCAAAAAAATGCCCAAACCCAGCCTTCATTTAAAATTGGAATTTCAAAATAAGAGTCCTTAAATTCCTTTTTCCTTTTTTTCCTGATTTAAACTGAAGGCATATCACTACATGTCCTCTCAAATGCACATTGCAGGCAGGTGCAAGTTAATTTACAGGTAGTGCTCAAGGCAGAATTTGGTTCTATAATGATCCTAGGTTTTCTAGAAAAGTTTCCTATTTGAGGAGGAGAGGTTGCATGGTTGTTGCTAACAGGAGTTCCTCACTGGAGTTACTGCCAATGCAGGTACTTTAATGACAATTGATAACTAAATTAGAAAACACCCTTGAAAAAGGTATGAGGTTTTTTTCTCTTTCTAAAATACATGAAGCCAAGTGTAATGGCAGTAGCTTCTAAAACAAACTCATCAAAAAGGATGAAAGTGCAGTTCAATGGTATATGGTTGCTTTGATTGCAGAACCTGTCTTAATTTTTAGCTATTCAGTAAGTGCTATTCCTGTCAAGTTCAGATTTGGTACCTTCTTTCTTGGTAACAGTTCAATGTGCCATTGAACCCAAGGCTCTCTGGAATGTTCATGAAAGGGAGAAAATACTTGAGCTGGAAAACAGAAGAGGTTTACTTTATTTTTGGAAATTAGGCTTTCCTTTTATCTTTACATAAACATAGAGGAGCTGTGTATGTTTGTATGACTTCTAATATTGAAGTGTCTGATAAATTTAGGGTTTGAATTCTGCAGGAAAATATGCTAAATTCCTCAAATCTATTATCAAATTGTATATTTCTTTGGTCTGTTGGTTGTTTGAGGGGGTTTTTTGTTTGGTTTTAGGGTGTTTTTTTGTTTTTTTGTTTGGGTTTTTTTTTCCTTATTAACTTACACTCCTCAATATTGTTCTTTCAAGTTGGTTAACACCATGACTGTTGAATATCTGTCATGTGAACACTGGAAATGGAGGAGGAAAGAATAATAATTAGTGCATGCTATTGTCTTCACAGAATCCCAGAATTGCCTCAATTGGAAAAGCCCTTTAAGATCATCGAGTCCAATCATTAACCCAAAACTGACAAGTCCCCAACTAAACCACATCACTCAGCACTATGTCTACACAACTCTTCAATCCCCCCAGGGATGGGGACTGCCCATCACTGCCCTGGGCAACCCCTTCCAATGCCTGAGAACCCTTTCAGGAAAGAAATTCTTCCTCACATCCAATCTCAACTGCCCTTGGCGCAACTTGAGGCCATTTCCTCTTGTCCTGACACTTGTTCCTTGGTTGAACAAACCCACCCCCACCTCTCTCCACCCTCCTTTCAGGGAGTTGTAGAGAGCGAGAAGGTCTCCCCTCAGCCTCCTTTTCTCCAGGCTCAACCCCCTCAGTCCCCCCAGCCGCTCCTCATCACACTTGTGCTCCAGACCCTTCCCCAGCTCCGTTGCCCTTTATCATGTATGCATTAAATTTTCTTTTTAATGGAGGTTAAAATCTTGCAACTGCTCCTATTTCCACAGTTGCTGTGCTAACATGAGCTTTGACACAGAATTAACTTCATTTTTACAGCCAAGTCAACATCTCTTGGGGATCCTTAGCTCATTGTAGCATTTCAACAAGGGTTTCTTATAAAAATTATTCAAGTGTGCATTCTGGAAAACTGAGTCACAGAGACTGTTTCCTGCGTGCATATGTTTGTGTGGCTGACCAACGGCCACAAGAGTGGCGGTATATTGGGAAAATCTGGTTTGGAAAAGGGCACGGGGAAGGTTTTGCCAACTGAATCATTTTGCTCTTAGGAAAATCCCTCCTTATAAGGGGAGTTAGCAAATGAGGCAGAAACTGTAAAAATTCCCACCACTCCAGTTATTTTGAGATTTACTGCTGTGAGCATCAACATCCAAAACTCTGAAATAGTTTGTTTCATTTTGGGACGGTATTACCTCTGCTGCTTTTCAACAGATTGTGGGAGGACCCTTGGAAGTGTAGGGCTTGGTAGAGTGCATTGTGTAAAAGAGAAACAGTGATTTTTTTTTTCCCAGCGGTTTAGGCATTGTTTTGTTTTGGCTATGCAGGATAATAGCAATCTGCCATGGTTGTACAATAGGTTAGGAAGCTGACAAGGGAAAAAGATACTTTAATCTTAGCATTTGACTTGGGAAATTACATAATAATCCATCAAATCTTCAAGCATCTATAATTACCTGATGATTCCACAATCTAAGTGTCTCTGAGGATCTCCAATTGACTGACAATTTTTGTTTCTTTTATGTAGACAATTAAATATAACTAAGTATTTTTAAGAAATCTTGTCAAGTCATTTTTGTGTTTTCTTCTGCTTGAAAACAATCTTGGAATAACGGTAGTATTTATTAATGAAGTCTGGTTATTTTCTAATGCATTTGTAATCTTGTATTTTTTAGAAAAATAATATTGTATTTAGTAGACCTGCGGGGTGCTGTTAGTGCTTTTTGTTAGATGCAATCTGCAAAAGGTAAGATTTTAAAAAATACATCCAGGAGAGGTGTGGAGCCATCAATATCTGATTAATGGTGGTGTACTTTCCTAAAAGAGAGCAGTAACAGCTGTCTTTTATTCTTGACTAGTTAGGTTTGATGTCAAGGTTGTGAGTGGCTGCAACCTACATCACTGGGCTGGAAGAGAGGTTTGCTGGGTTTTTTTGAGTTTAAATTTATCTTGATGAACCCTCCCATGGAAGCTGATGTTCTCCAGTAAAGATGTCAAAACTCTCCAGTGACTCTCTCTGTTGACACTAGGTCCCTACACTGGTTGTCATTGTTTCAGTCAAGTTTTGGAAAGATATTTTCTGTAAAGTTTACAAAAAATGTACTTCTTATCAGCACCCAGCTTAAGAGAAAGTATTGTCCCTGGACCTTGACCCTTATCCTTTGTGGAAATACTTAGCCAGATTACTCTTCCTTCTGTGGCATCTTCACAGGCAGGAAAAATTTGAACACTGAACTGCTATGCTGAGTCAAAGGTTAATACCTGAAAGGTTTTTCTGAGCTACGTTTAACAGGGCAGGTTAGGCCATAAGTGACTCCTACAAGTGTGTGAGGAACCCCTTCCCCCACATTGACCAGTGAAGAGTCACAGGGTCAGACCACTCAGTCGTATCTCTGCCCTTCCATTTGTCAAGTGCTTTACACATCATGTAAATTCAGGACCAAGTTAATGGGACCCGGATTTTTTTTCTGTATTTTGTCTCCATAGCATATTTTAAACCTTCCTGCTTTCGGAACCTGGCAGCTTTGTGCTAGGGTAGTTAGATCTGCAGTATAAAAAGTACTAGTGGCAGGCAAAAAATGTTACTGCTGTCTAGCACCAAATCACCACTGAACATTGACGGAAGAAGAGTAGGTAAGTTACTACTTTAGATTTTTAAAAGTGTCATACAAATCAAATAGAGGCAAGGAAGGTGAGCAGGCAGAGGAGAGAAGATGATGAAGAAAGGAATGCCATCGTGCATCCTTTATGTTATGCTTTGTACAAACAAGTTTATTAATGTGCAAGGTAGAAGGCATATGGCCTTCTCCAGTCAACCTTTTCAGTTTCTTGTGTTCTGCTGAGACTTTCTGGCTTGACTTCATAGAATCATAGAAT
>NW_010316907.1:16552-40855 GCF_000700745.2 Antrostomus carolinensis | reverse complement strand
CGGCGAAGAGCCATGAGGGTGGGGAAGCGTTCGGTTGGGGCGAAGGAGGGACAAGCAGAGACAGGGCGAAAAGGGGCCGGTAGCAAAGCCGCGGTGAACCCCACAGAGCTGAAGGGCGCAGAGGTGCTTCCGCGGGCGGCGAAGAGCCATGAGGGTGGGGAAGCGTTCGGTTGGGGCGAAGGAGGGACAAGCAGAGACAGGGCGAAAAGGGGCCGGTAGCAAAGCCGCGGTGAACCCCACAGAGCTGAAGGGCGCAGAGGTGCTTCCGCGGGCGGCGGGCTGTGGGGGCGGCCTGCTGCTTCTCATGCACCTGGGACAAGCAGATCGGGTTGTTTTGGTTGGGTTTTTCTCCCCCCACAGAAATTAACATCTTCCTGAAAAATGTAGTAAGGGGCTTGAATTGGAAAAGAAAATGAAAAAAAAAAAAATAGGGAAAATTTTAAAATTCTAAAAGCAAATCTACATCTTACGGGAAGGAGAAGGACTTTCCCACTCTCAGTTGGTTTTGTAACAGCCAGATACATTCCGGTGTTATTTCAGAGCTTGCAGATGTCGGGGTGTAGGGAGAGGGCTGCTCCACCCTGTGTCCCTGCCAAACTTCATTTCTTTGAAATTTCTCATAACACTTGCCTGCCTCAGGCTGAATTTCAGATTGAAATTTTCCTAAAAATAGTTCAGCCAGGACCAGAACCGGTTGGTGGTGAAACACTTGTTCGTGCCCTTGCTGAAATCACGTACAGTCATTTTGTACCATCAAAACACAGAAATTTGTGCAAGCTAGAGTAGAGTGCTTCCATGCATTGAGGCATGAATCTGGCAAGGTGCCAGGGATGTAACTTTAGCCCAAACTATTATAACACTAAAAGACATAGAAAATGTTCTTAGTAGGGACTTTTTAGAATTTGGCAGCTTAAATCCTTGAAGATGCATTAAATTCCAGCGTAGGACCACCATGGTTCAAGGAGATGTTCCCTGTGAGTGCTGCTTGTGGCTGCTGCAGGCTGCTGCTGGATTGCAGGTGCCTGGCATCGCTCCCTGTGGTTTGTGTGCTTAACTGCCCTTAGCCATGTCCCACAGAGAGAGTGGCAGCTCCCTGCCCTCAGCTCAGGGTCTGTTACGCGCTCTGCTCAAGCAGAGAGGTGGGTATCATACACCAGATGTTTCAGTCCCACTTGTGATCCATACAGAGGTAGATATGAGGCCATGTGCTGAGTTTGTTTTCCATTCATTCTCTAAAAACTTGGACACTTAAACATTCACAGAAGTTAATGCTAAGGTCACAAAGCCACATAAGCCACTCCAGAACACGGAGGCTGACTGTGCAACCATCATTCCACCCCTTCTGCATGTGCTTTAAGGTGTGTCTGTACCACAGGGCTCTTGCTTCAGTTGGATGGCGTTCATGTCTCTGTGGTGCCCTCTGTATCCTGATGACAGGAGCCCTGGGCATGTCGAGATCAGCGCTGTAGCAGTCCAAGTGAAACTGAAGTGACAGAGCCAGGGGGCTGTTGAGTGGCTGAGCATCAGGAGCTCAGCGTGCAGCCACACCGCAGTCCTGCCTTTCGGCAGGTGAGCCGTCAGTGGCCTGGGGGGCTCGTATTCTTCACGTGCATGAGCAGCACAGGTAATTTTGCAGTCTGTGAGAGGCCAGATATTTGCAAACCTAAGGTGGGCATTAAGAAACTAGCATTTTCTGCTGGTTTGTTTTGTGTTTTTTAAATGCATCTCTCAGAAAATGACTGTAATTCATACAAAATTACCTATTATTTTCAGTTTGCAATGAGCTCTGCTACTGAGACCTCTGTGACTTGTCCCGCAGGACACTTGACTTCTGTGAGGGAAGCCATCTCTCACCCACTGCAAGCAGCAGAGGGGACTCCAGCAGGGGTTTCCCTTTCTGGAAGCAGAGCCGCGGCCGCGGAGCAGCTCCTTCCACTGCGCTGTCGGAGACCACCACCTGCTGGGCGGCTCTGCGCGGTGCTGCCGCCGCAGCCCGAGCCCCACCTCCAGCCTCTCTCTCCAGGCTCACGGCATTGGTACCGCAGCACACAATTTCCGTCTGTCTGCAGAGCAAGCAAACCTCTGGAGCTAACAAATACGCAGTTCATAGTTGACAGCGCGCTGCTTTCCTGCGCCCAGTCATGCTCTGCTGTCTCCAGCAGGAAGCAGAAAGAGACACTGGTTGTTACATTCCGTTTCCATGACTCCTCAAGCTTTTCAGGACTTTTGACTAAATTTATATCGAAAGAATCCTTCCCTTCCATTCTTTGTTATATTCATTTAGTTGTGGGTTTGGTTTGTTGTGGGAGTTTTTTTTGTTTGTTCGTTTTTTAAATAATTCTGCTGCAGTTTTGATGTCCACTTGAGATGCATGGCTGTCAGACAGCATCGCTGTAGCTCCAGCAGGGAAACAGCTTATCTGGAGGATCAGGAAAATCACAAGTTCTCATTGCTCTGGTTTCTTTCAGTGAGGAGCAATGCCGAGGCAATGAAAATTACCTGTTCTTTGTCACTGGAAATCTTACAGGTTTGGGAAGTGACTATGCTATGTTTATTGGGGGACTGCCTTGTGTAGGTGGGTAGGAAGAAAAGAATTTTAAATTTGTGTGAGGTTGGAGATGGACAAACTGAAAATTATAGCAGACCTCTGGAGAACCTCTGGAATGGTTTCTCCATAAATGCCAGCAGGGTGGAGACACAGCAGGTGGTGGAAACATCTGCTTGTATAGGTTTGGCTTCTGAGATTGATTTTTCCCATGGGCACAGCAACAATTTCAAGCCCTGAAACCCAAGTTTTTAGTGATCTGCAGGTTTTCCTTTATGTACAATTGTGATGCACATGAAAACACTGCTTGGGTTGCAAGAACAGATTAAGTTGTCTATGGGAAGGTAGTTCAAATACGCTTCGTGGGGCATGGAATGGAGACCTTAATAATCCTATATCTACAACAAACTAACAACCAGAAAATGCTGTCAGTTGAGCAGTTTCCTTTCAAACAAATTAATATAATCATGTTACCATGCAGTTCCCATGACAAATCAGTAACATGCTGTGGAGAGAGCTCCTGAGAGTTCCCATCTTTCCTATTTCACTAGCACAGTAAATTCCTCTGGCAGTGTCTGGTGGGGAGACCATTTCCACCATAGCCTGAGGTTGGCTAGTGCACCAGACTTACAGAAGAAACTGCTGCTCTGTGAGATCCCACAGATCAGCTGTCTAAGCAGAGTGAGTCTTTCTGCTTTACTTCTGTTTGCAGTGAGATTCAGCAATGTTCCTGTTTCTGCCAAGGCTCACTGAAAGGAAGCCCTGCAAGGATTCAAGCATCAGTTTGAACTGATTTTGTGCTGGCACTCTCTGGGACTGACAGGACGTAATTTCTGATCAGTTGTAGCCTTTCCTGCATGCTGGTACATTTAGTGGTGGCTTTCTGCATCTCTGAGTCCCATAGGTTATAACTTCTAGTAAAACAAACAATTTATTATTTTTCTTTTTACAGAATGAATCAATAAATGACTGGAGCTCCAGTGTCAGGCATTGCTGTACAGCGCCTAGAAGCCTGAACTAGCAGCAGTGAGAAACTTTGACCTGCAGGACTCGTCTCACCTTCTGCTTGTTCTCACCTGTGGCTCACCCAGGTGTAGTACCTCTGGGGCAGGACCTGGCTTTTGCCTTGTGTTCGTCCCACACCCCACAGCAAAGTGATCCCGCTCCCCAGGCTTAAAAAAAAAAGTGCTTCTGATTCATTAACATGTTTGAATAACCCCATGGAAATGTTGAAGCCTAACTGAGGTGTGAGGTGCCACGTTACCTAACAGCCTGCAGGCAGTGTGAAGGCTAGTTTATTGGCATAAAATTACAGGGTGAGATGGATGATCTGAGCAGTAACTTGCTACTGCAGCCAGGAGGTCTGTGGGGTTCCTTTGAAATTTTCTGATTTGCTGGTTTGGCAGGATTCAGCTTTTTTGATAAACTTACAACCTCAGTTGACAGACTAAACCAAAATAAGGTCAAAGCAGACCAGAAACTATAAATGGAAATAAATGTTGGCAACTCTGAAATAAATCCCAATTTTGACCTCTGCTTTTTGAAAGCAAGACATTGAATTCTGCCTCACTTCCCACCAGGGCAGCTAGCAATCATCAAAATAGTGAATAACTCACACTAAAGATGCACGTGCATAGGTAGGAGCCAGATATTGAGCAATGCAGTAAGGGTGACAGAGCACTGGGACAGGCTGCCCAGGGAGGTTGTGGAGTCTCCTTCTCTGGAGACATTCAAGACCCGCCTGGACGCCTTTCTATGTGATCTCATTTAGGTTCCTGCTCTGGCAGGGGGGTTGGACTAGATGATCTTTCGGGGTCCCTTCCAATCCCCAACATTCTGTGATTCTGTGGTTCTGTATATCCCAGTGGGATGCAAGCAAAGCCTTCAGCTGTGGCTTCAGGGGACTGCTGCCACGTAAATTAGAAGTAGTTATGTTCCATCTCCACCATAAGTGATAAACAAGCTGTGGAAGCAGTAAGGTTGAATTACGTCATTCTTGAGCACTGTATGCTCCTTTTAGTGCTTTGATATTTGTACTACTAAATTTGGAATTTAGCATGCAGGTACTTCATGCTCTCAGCTAACTATTCATTTGTTAACTTCTCAGATGTCATCTGAATGGCCTGCTCTCAATCTCCTCTGTCTTTGACAGCCATATCAGCTGTGCCAAAATTACAGCCAAGACAAACACTTTGCTCCAGATGTAAGCTGCCCCGATTATAACTCCTGCACAGTGTTAACGGGCTTCACTAAGTTTGGAAACCATCATAAAACACAGATTTCTCTGAACTTCCAAACTTTGCAGTTTTTATAGTGTGTTATGTTTCTGGCAGGAAATCTGGATAAGATGCCAAGTTGATAGAAAATTCAGTATCCCACTATAAAATGTTTATTATTTGGCGTGTGTATCTAAGTGCACCTTCCTGTTGCTAAGTTAATGTGATCAAAAAAATCCCCCATCTGAGAATCAATCATCCAGCTGCAGAGTTGAGTGAAATGACTTTCAATAAACAGCGTGAGCATGAGGGAGCCATTCCTGTAAGGGCCTCAGATCCAGAGTACCTCCCAGTATCTTTTGCAGGACCTCAGCATTTTCTGCTGTCTAGACCTGAACTCTTATTTAGTTCATCCTTTCAAGTAGTCACAGGACTGTTAATTGAAACTATGATAGGACACATCATTTGCTTTCCCAGTATAAACCAGGAAGAGAGATAGAAGCTTGATCCTACCCTAACAAAGCCAGATCCTTAGTAGTTCTTGTATCACAACCATAGCAACAACTAAATAACAGACATCGGATTTTTTTCTTGCTCCCCAAATATGTGGTTTAATGATTTTGAAAACTTATAAAATTTGCATATGCATTTGTAATGCTTGCAAAAGAATGCATCTTCTCATACTAGGTAATACATTTATGTTACTGTATTACTAGAACTATAGGGTTGTAAAAGATTAGCTTTACAAATACACTGTCCTTATTCATAACCTATAAGGACATGCTAAAACATCTCCCTTACGTGGTACACAAACATGCCAAACGAATGTATAAGTGTACTCCATGGTTAAATGATCTTATTATTCCATGAGCCAGAACCATGTGATCTTCCTTACATTAAAATAAACCATTTTATACCTATTTCACTCTTACATGCAAAAATATTTGCTTGTTTGTAGAAGCTAAAATAAGTTTTAGTGAGCCTTTTCAAAAATATCCTTGATTTCAATTTGTTACCCATTACTGCAAAAAGCCTTTACGTAAACAGTAAGTGTCTTGATAAGGAGACTTGGCACTGCAGGCTCCAGAAGGCTCATCTGCAGATGTATGAAGTGAGCTCTTCTGCAATGGTGTCATGTCTTGCTGGACAGGCTGAATCTCCACCGGCCGTTGTGACTGCCCCAGCTCCAGGGATCTTTCAGTCCGGGTGCCTGCAGGAGTTCCCACCCGCTCTTCAGTGTCTCTGGCCTTGCTGAAGCGTGTTTGACCCAGGAGCAGATCCATGATGGCTGTAGCCCATGGCTGCATGGTGGCTGTGTCACTGCCATCCTATAGCCTGCATGCTGCTTACAAGAGGTCACTGATGACAGTGCATTTAGTCCTGTCACAGTCCCTTTTTATGTGTCCCAAACCCCCCATAGAGCACGGCACATTAAGCAATCAGCTGAGCAAATTGGGCCCGGGAGTGCAATAGAGCATACTGCAGATAAAGACAGCAAGCTGCTGGGAAAGCTGCCTGTGTGACCTTACACAGCACTTGTCCTTTTGTGGCAGGCTGAGGCCAGCGATGCCCTCACGAGGACAGCTGCATACTCTCTTCTAGGGGCTGCTGCCAAGCCACTGGAATTTTGCCACTGTAACTAATGAACTCACTTAGGAACCTCTGAGTTAAGTTTAACATTTTGCAAAATGCACTGATTCCCAAGTGCACTGGTAATGATGTCCAGCTGGTCTGGATACACAAGACTTCACAGGACACAGACTGCAAAGCCAAAGGTTAATAAAGCTAAGGTACAACTTAGAATCACATTAATTCTTAGAATAGCTCATCAGATGATGTAATTTTCCACCAAATTAGCAGCAGATGAATTGTCAAAGTTCTGCTGTCTTGTCTGACATAAAACCTGCGCTTGAGGAAAGGAAGAACCCTTGCACATTGTAAGGATGCTGGAGAACACACAACTGGGGAGCACTGCTACCTCACGGTTCATCAGCCGAGACAACAAAGTGAAGCGAAGAATGCCTCTCGTTAGCACAAACTCAGATTCAGCTCAAACACTCACCCGAACCGTCCTTGGCAAGTTCCCTAAATGCTGTCTGTAAGAATGCTCAGTAAGTACAGAACGTGGAAACTGACTGTGTGCATTTAGTCTGCTGTGTGCTTTCAGAAATCTCTTACAGTGCCATTAGTACCTGGATAAGGTCCTTTGTGACAATCCAGTCCATTTGCTTGGCACCAACAGGCACTAACGCCTGTGCAAAAGAACATGTGGGTAGTTCTGTTCAGCTCCAAGCAAGCAAAAAGCACTCTGCAAACATAGCATGCTATTAAAACCAAAGGGAGTTTTGATGTTGACTTCCACGAGCACAAAAGCAGACCCTTTACACGAAACACTCACACCATGGTGAAAAAAAAGAGGCCTCCTGGCCCTCCTGCTGCTCCCCGTGGGTAAATTCACATGTGCATTTTAGCCTCTGCCTAAGCCAGAGGCTTTAACGATAAAGAGTTTTACCTTTATTCCTTGATATAACTGCTTCCTTAAGTACTTTGCCAGTAGCTTCCTTGGAGTTTAACGTACCCATCTTCAGCCTCACGTTAGCAGGACTCCTCAGTTCTCTCTCAAAGTTCATCAATAGAGAGGTCTATATATTTGTAAAATGTTACAGTGCTTTAGGTAAGTGAAAAAGTGAATAGCAGAAGGTGGTTGTGTATGTAATGTTTTCTCTACATGAGCATGGTTATATTTTCAGAGAGAACTTGCAGTAACTGTTGTAAATTCACACAACGAAGGAGTATTTCCTTTCCTGCTTTGGCTACACCAGAAAATGAAGCTAGGGTGGCTGGCTGGAAAAAAGGTGGAGATAGGAGTGGCCATAAGTGAAGTGGGAGAGGAACTCACAGCATTAGTTAGTGTGCTCAAACTGAGAGAAGAAATAAAATTGTCCACATCAAGAGTTTTGAAGAATTGATGTATAAAACTGCTGTTCCATGAACAGAGATTTTAAAATTGAGGAGTGCTCCAATCTGACAGCAGAACAGTCAGCACCGTACCCATGCTTATTAAGAAGACAAAGATTATCTTGGCAGTCAGAGAGTTATCAGTCTGTCTACAATCATGGGCAATCTTTGGAACAAATTTGAAGAAAGGAATAATTAAGACCTGAAGGTAAGTAGAAAATGATGTAGATAAATGATTAGGGCAAACTCTGTTGGTATCTCTTGTTGATTTTCCAGGGATAACGCATTTACCTGGATGCTAAACGTACGAGCTAACTTGCTAAGCCAAGTTGATTTGATCACTTGTGATGATACTTGTCTTAGACTGGACAAGATACCCTTAGAACTGGGTATCAAAGTGAATAAGGAGCCAGCACAACTCAACTTGGGCAAAGAATTACTGAGTGGGAAGGAAATTAATACTGGAATTCTCCAAGGTGTTTGGCTTGATCCTCTTAAAGATTTTCATTTATTACCATAGCACATGCTAAGGAAGTTTTAAAGTATTGTCAGCATGGAAGAGGGATGGAATATTAAAAGCGATGCCTGGCACTGGTGACTAGAGCAGTGGAAAAAAGGTGGCATTTGCTAGGGCAGAATACAAGCCGTGTATGAGGGTAGGAGCTATTTGGATGTCAGATGTCAAACCGAACAGTTATTAAGGCTTCTTTATCAGTGGTACAGAAATAAAAGCAGTTCTGGAAGTTGTCTTGCTACTTCAGACAACGATCTGGAGTGAATCACCTGTGGGAGGTGTCTCTTTTGTGTGCACAAGAGGCAGCTCTATAACCTACTCTTCAGTCAGCTGAAGCCAAGTCAGGTCAGTCAGACCTTAAGAAGAGTGTCTGCTCCAAAAAGGCCACCCATAGCTCTGAGAGGGCTGCAGCAAGGAAGGAATGAGGGTAATAGCTGATGGGATGGTTGTGAAAAAGGCAAACAGATACTGTATGTGTCCAGAGGTCTTTCTAAAGCAGATATTGATGTATTCCTGGGTACGTATACCAGAACTCACCTGGGAGCAGTTCAGGTAAGCTGTGCTCAAGGAAGAGGAACTCAAGACTGCACTGTGTGCTGAGAAAGTTGCAAACATCAATGTGAGAATGGAAAATATATTTTATTAACAGGGCCTAAAGGAACTGGGCTTGTTTAGCCTCACAAAATGAAGGTTGAGGGGGACTCTGTTGCTTTTTTAATGTATCAGAGCAAAGGAATAGCTTTTAAAATTCTGAACATGATGCTAGTAAAGGATCATAGACTGGTTAAGAATAAATTTGAACTCACAAGATAAAGTTCTGTAACTATCAGAGCAGTTGGTATTGCCCAGCAACCAACCATTTTGAAAATATTGCTTGATATGTTTGTAATCCAGGGTCTTTTCTGGTTTGAGTTTTTCTCCGAGTTAAATATCATACTGAAGAGTCCTCCAGAAACAAGATTTCTTCCACTATTAATGAGACCCTTATAATGAAATCCTACCATCTCCTCTGGTTCAAGATTCAATGTTGTACATTCTCCAGCATGTTCTCAATATCAGCCTATCAAAGAAGTTTCAATTGTGAAGGTTATTTTCTGATAACGGGTGAGTCCTGCTGAGCTGCCATTCTTGCCTGAGAAATACTTAGCAGTGGCTTACTACCAGGAACTCCTGTGCACAGGAGACAGGATGTCAGGGGAGTTCTGGTGCTTGGGCTACATAAATAGCAAAGTGACAGATGCTAGAAATCCTTGGTAGGCAGTAACTGATATTTGTCTTACGTGACAACATAAATGTAAGGGTCAACTTCCAGGCCATTTAGATTCTCCTTTACCCTAACAATCAGGAGATGCTTTACAAATGATCCTGTGTTGGAAGCTGAATGAGTGAATGATGCTTCTTGACTGGTTGCAAACCTGCTGACTTGTGGCTGTCATTAGGAATCAGCCCCACATCATTAGTCTGGCTTCAGTGTGTAAGAGGTACTTCATATTGTGCTGGCATTTTTACACCATCCTCGGATGGAAGTGCAAATGAAGTGTAAGGAAAGAACAGACACATATTAAAAATTTTCTTTAAAGAACTGCAACTGAGTTATTTTCAGGAGCTTTTAAAGATCTTAATTTCAGTGGTACAGGTGGTACCTAACATTTGATTAAAATTTAAGATACAAACAGATTGGAGTTGTGAATTCGAAGTGGTTGCCACAGATTGGGAAGTGAGGACTGTGTCCTCCCAGCAATACAGTCCAGTTGGTCCTCTCTCCTGGTATGGGGAAAGTCAAGGATTTGCAAAGATAAAGAAGATGGAGCCAGACTCTTCTCAATGGCACCCAGTGAAAGGACAAGAAGGAATGAGCATGGATTGAAATACAGGAGATTCCAGTTAAAGGTAAGAAAAAAGCATTTTAATGTAAGGATGGCTGAACACTGGCACAGACTGACCAGAGAGGTTCTAGAGTCTCCATACTTGGAGATACTAAAAACCCAACTGGACACAGTCCTGAGCAGCCTGCTCTAGCTGACCCTGCTTGAGCAAGGCATTTGAAACAATCTCCAGAGCTGCTGCCAGCCTGGATTGTTTTATGATTCTGTGAAAGGTGGTGAAGTTCCTAAGTGAGACAGTTTTTTTCTGCAGAGAGTGGTAGACCAGTGTACATTTAACATCAGTTCCTTATTGTTAGTGAAGGAGGGTATATAACTACTTTCAGTCCTGTAGAACAGAAGCAAAAGCCAAATGTCCAGAGAGAAGAGCAATGGAGTTACGTGGATTCCCTAAACAGAAATTTACCTGCATCTGCTGAAGGATTATCTGCTGTCAGCTAGGGTGTTAGGTAGATACCCAAGAGACGTACTCACCACGCCCCACACAGGGGCCATTGTCTGTGACACGGCTGTTCTGAACCAACTCTGTGTGTCTCAGGGCTAGGAATAGGGTTTTAGGAAAAGCAACCATGTTTCTCCATCTTACGCAGTGATTACCTCAGCATAAATTGGATGGGTAGAAAATATATCAAGTCCAGTTTGGGGACTTTTCTTTCAGTAAAGTTTATTTTGTTTCAACCATAAAACTATAGGTTAACTTGGCTTTAAATGAGTGAGTCTGCCTTTCAGGGTAGGAGTAGAGGTTTTTTTCATCCTTCAGTTCCTGTCCCAGTGATCCCTCTCTGCCCAATGAGCTTCTGACTGACTGGAGGAGCAGAAGAGATGAGTCTTCAAGGCAAAACACAATAGATTTTTTTCTGAAATTCTGACAGGGTATTGTTTTGCTGTAACTGAAAGTTCTTGTTTGAGGACCAGGTAGCTCTGAAAGGCAGGGTGAACTGGATGAGATGCAGCAGAACAAATCACTCAGTCCACTGTTGTTTTCCTATCACCCTGTTCTCCAGGGACCATGGAGACATGGGCAAGTGCGTCTTGCCACCTGCAGGATGAAAGTTTGCAGGTTGGGTCATGTAAGAAGGACACCAAAATGCTATTTACATTGCACTTATGGGTCTGACTATATGAAAAGGAGAAGACGTAAGAGACTTCTGGATCATCAGACCATATAAAGGCTGGGCTCTCAAGTTTTCAAGTGTGTTCTTGATGAGTCTGTTGTTGATGCTAACATCTCTTGGCAAGTACTGGTGGCATAGTGACAGAGCTTGGCCTATGAGCAGTAACACAGGCCCAGGTAGAGTTTACAGAATACTTCTTCATCCTCTCTGCACGTTCTGCCTGTTGCAGTCTTTTATGCGATTCACAGAAACTCTGAGCTATGTTCCTTCCCCACCTCACATAGCCCAGGCTCAGCTCTTACTCATGCAAGGAGGAGTTGCCAGTGAAAAGCATTGTCTGTCATCTTTACATTTCACTTTGTATAGCTGATGGCTTAATGAGTGCTGTGATAGTGCAGGTTGCTCAGAATTGCTGTTGGGGGCATTATGAGAATGCAGTGAACTTTTGCAGCTTTCCTAGAAAGTAGGAGAGGAGCAAAGAGGCAGCAACGAGCAGTTCTTCAAGGCAGTAAGAGGTGTGAGACTCCTCTGCGGGGGCTCTTCCTTACTGACTCATCTGAGAGCTGTACTCCCACTTTCCATTTGAAAATGAACCTCTACCCATCCCTTGACTATAGTTGTCCCTACCAGGGTTGGCGTCACCTCTACACCTCTTTCTCTTACAAGCATGTGTGGGTGGTGCTAGCTTTGTACATGAAAACACTGGGGCATGCTCAGCCCTGCTCTCTTGTTCTGGTAGTGGTCACCATTGAATACACTTTCATTTATACTGTCAAAAATGTTTCCACCATAGCGAACATAAGGATCAAGACAGCTGCTAGGTGAAGTATTCCTCCTGCCATACAGTAACTAAAAACAGCCAGCAGAGCCACTGGTTGAAGGTCTCTGCTCTGGAGTGCTAGCAACTGCCTTGCTATTGCTTTTTAAACACCCGTGAGACAGTCTTTCATTACGTGTGAAATGAATCCATCAAAAATGGTGACAGGGGAACATGGATCAAACTGCCAGATGGAGGAAAAAGACATACTTACAAGACTCCTTGCTAATCATACTGAACGTTTCAGATGGGAGCACGTGGACTCACAGGAGGGAGCTGCTTTTCTGATGTTCTCCATACAGGTGTACTGACAGTGACAACATATTTCCACCCGAGGTGGGTGGCAGCTCTTTGAAACATGAAAGGAAGGAGGAAAAAGACCTGGAAATTTGAATTCTGCAAATTACTTACCCTGTGGTTAGTTCAGTCCTTCATGCTTTCCACTGCCTTCATCAGGAGTGGAACTAACAGTCTGGTTTTGTAGATGAATGTGATGGCCAAGCTCCTATTTGGCAAGTCTCACGCTTCCCAGAGTTAATGGTCTGAGTCCTAAATCCTGACTGCAGGCACATCACTTGCAGGTAGAACCTTGGTATAAAGCATCAACTCATGTAAATCTGTCATCTCTTGGAAAGTTCCTGAATGGTGCTTAGCCTCAATGGATCGAATCCCGTACAAAGATTAGAAGCAGCAATTCAAGGCATCTCTGGAATCACAAATTCCTGCCTCTTAACCCAAGGCCATTTGCTGTTAGGATGGGCACACAGGGAGCTGATAACAAAACTCAGCCCTCCACTCCTGCACAAACAGGATGCAGCAGCAACACACCCAGCAAGAGCAACAGCTCACCTGAAAAATGAGTCAACAGATCAGCATTTTGAGGAGTGAGTGGAAATTTTCTGTTCCCAGGACAACAGCCCTGAGGAAGGCTGAAAGGTGATGTTTTCTATTAGTTTGGAAGTGCAGTGTAGTCTGCAGCACCCAGGATGGAGTCAGGCTGATTTCAGCATTACAGTCAGAGCTGACTTAATCAATGGTAGTTTTGTATCCTTCTCAGTTGCTGTTGTCACTGCTGTTGCTTTACCTTCGCAGGGATGTCACAGCCCAGTTCATCTCAGGCCAGTATGGTACCCTCAAGGATGAGCCCCTTTCAGACATATCCACTGCAGGAAGTGGTGTCACATATAAAGAACAAGATCAGAATTGTGATATCCATCACGAAAAATACACGAGAACTCAATGGTAATTGGAGAGCTATTTCTGTCCACAAATGTTTCATGGGTGTTTTATTTTCTCTAAATAGTAAAAATAAAAGGCATGTTGCTGAAGAAAGACCTGCTTGTTTTAGGCACTGGAGAAATTATACAGCAACAATCAGCCTTTATGCAAAGATTAATCCTTAAGTAGGGAGGTATGGGTCTCTTTTAACACTGCTTGACTTTTCCACAGGAGGTTTTATACTCATAAGTGACTGTTCCTGCTCACACTGAAAACTTCTGTCTCTTCATCTGCTTCCCTGGAGACTTCTGAACTTGTCATCAACGCGATCTCCCAGCCAGAGGAACACTTCCCCACTGTGCAATGAAAATTTATCAGCTTGTCCTTCAGCATGTCTCAACAATTCGGAGATTATTAACTCATCTTTCAAGTGATTAATACTCCTGGGTGTTTGAGACGCATAACTCTGGTACTTATGAAGTGTTTGGAGGCCCTGGAAAAGAAGGCAGAAGGGGAATGCCATGTGTGACAGTCTGGATTGAGAGGCAGACTAGCCCCGCTCTTGCTCAAGTCCCGTACCCGCTCCACTTGGGTCTCATGTTGGCTGGCTGCTGTAGGCCCCATGTCCTGGTTTTGCTAGGACAAACACAAACACTATACAGCTCTTTTTAGTCTCCTTCCTTTGTACAACAATCCAGATCCTCAGATTCTCAAGGGAGTACATCTGAGAAGAAGTCATTTCACTTAGCGCTGCCTAATTATAGCCATGTTGACAGCCACAGTTGTAACTCCTCTGCTAAGAGATTTTTAGTATTCATCAGCAGGCTCCTCATTGGTTGCTGCAGAGTACCTGTCAGTCATTATAATTACTAATTTGTTTTAACTTGCCTTGGAAGCATTCCTAAAATTTATGGCTGTGCTGTGAGTCGGCAGAGGCCTCGTTATTCCAGCTTTGCCTTCTACTATGACAGAGGTATGGCAGAAATGCAACATGTAAAAGTCATCATGGCCTGTCTCTAAAACAGGTGATGAACTGAAAAAATGCATGACAATGATGCATACATGTTTGTGCCACATACAATGCCAGCAGCACCTCTACTGGAAAATCACTGCTGGGATTGCTCTGGTGGCTCTGCCTGCACTTTGAACGTACACGCTGATAGAAGAGCTGATCTGTCTGTCCTTGCATGTATGGCTGAGGCAGCTAATATGGCTGCAGCATTCAAATATGGTCAGGCAAAGCTAAAAACAGAAAGGGAGGGCAAAGAATAAAGATCATATTTCACGGCCAGCTAGGCATGGGTCCAGTGCTTTTGTCCAAAATCTCTTGTGTTGTGTCCCTAAACTGACCCTGACAGCCTTGCACGAAGCAGAGTTGCTTCAGCAGATTGTCATGTCCCCCATTACAGCAGGGGATGTCCACAACACTGCTTTACGGGAATGCATTGCTGCCAGTAAAGAGCACCCAGATCATCTAAAACACAGGGCAAGAGTGGCATGAACACAATAGTTTGTGCTCTAACAAAGGGCTAATGTTCTAATCATAAAGCTGGAAATGAAGCATCATCCCTCCTTCCTCCCTGCCTCATAAGGCAAGGCAAGCATACACCATGCTTCACCCCAGCCTGCACCCCAGGACTCCTCCGCAGCACATCCCTGCATGGAGCCCAACAAGCCCCCCAGCCGCTCAGTTACCTGCGTGCTGCTCCCACAAGCCTACCCCTCCCCTTGCTGCTCCCACAAGCCTACCCCTCCACTGCACCCAGCTTTCTGCCTCCCACAGATACTGGGTGGCTTTCTGAGTCACGATGAACATGAACGAAGCTTCCCAGCTTGGGCCAGGAGAGCCCCCTCCCCATTTTGTCTCTTTGCACCCCTGTAGTGCTGAGCCATGGCTGGCAGCCTGGAACATGCAGCCTCTGGGACCGGTCCTGACTCCTCACACACAGCAGAAGAAGGGGATTCATGTGCAGCACCTCAGCTCTGCTGTGCTGCTGCTCTCAGGAGAGTTCCCAAAGCACATGTCATAAACTGCTTTTCAGTGTGCAGCAGTTTTGATTGTCTCACAGCTCGGGAGCCTGTTCCCCTTGTGTCCCTCCTGGCTGCAGGAGGAGGTTTCCTCACACACCCTGCTCCACCTCCTGAGCTCTCGCAAGGGCCCTGGGCAACTCAGCTGAGTTGCAGCAACTCCAGTGAGTGGATCATGAGGTTGTTCCAGAGGCTGGGCAGAGAGAGGTGGCTGTCGGGAAGAGCAGGGTGACTGTGAGCGTGTGAGTGGCCCCACCGCAGTCATTCTGCCCCGTTCAAGATTTCCCTCTGCCAGCACCTGTCCTTTGCAGGACTCCCTGGGCCAGAATCCCCATGGACACCAGCCCCAAAGTCTGAAGCAGTAAGAATTTCTGAGTTTAGAAGAGGTTCAATAACCATGCCGTATTACAAATATGCTAAGAATTATTTTGGGTAAGTATCGAAGTGGTAAGACTCTGTGTGTTCTCTCAGGAGGAGGCTGCTCCAGCAGCACCGCTCTGGCTTCTGGTGCTATTGTTTTAACTCAGAGACCCATCACGCAATCAGTTCTGCTACTAGTCCTTGAATCCAAATAATCTCTCTTCCATCAAATATAGAAACTTTAAGTTGATGAACAGACGGATGTTTCAAAATGTGACCTTTCCCAAGGTGAAGCACTTAGTGGTTGCATTATTTATTGGTTTTCAATTTTTCCACAGGCAGACGTGTCTATTCCATCAGGAAGGTTAAACAAGAAGGTGTTTAAAAATTCATTTAAGTGCAAATGCAGTCCTTACTACTGTAGTAATTCTTTCTCTTAACTACACATTAAAGAGCAAGATGTGGTTGTACTGGAGGATAAATGATAGCTTGTCTGAAGCGGGACTGACAGCTTGTAGCCATCCACTGCTGGCTGCAGGTGCAGCTTAAATGGTCTCCAGCCCTTTCCTCAGGCTCTCCTGCCATCCATCTGCTCTCTGAAATTGGACTGTACTTTCCTTTAAGCGTGGAGCGCCTCTGTCTCACCCAGCAGTGAAGCTCACGTTCTTTGGAGGGGACAGCATCAAGGTGCTCAGAGGGGCTTCAGCAGCCCCGCGAGACTTTGCAGGGACCTTGTTGGACCTGGCAGGGCCTTGTGCCAGGGTGCAGGCAGAGGAAAGGCTCTTCATTTTGTAAGCATCGCTCTTCTCTCTGGGGGAGGAGCAGAGGTCACTCTGGAGTTCGCATCCAGTCTTATTTCTTCTGGATCCTAAGGATCTTGATAACTGAGGGTGGCTAATTCACATGGTTTTCTTCTCTTCTTCCAGATGGCGTCTACAGACCAGTGTAGCTTAATTTTTTTGCAAATTGGTTAAGTAATAGTTCCAACAGACGCAAGAAAAAAAAAAGCGAACTAGTAGATTATGGCAAAAGAGAACAATTTGGTGAGAAATTAGCTCATTTGATTGGAAACAGCACTTTATATGCCCTAGTGAATCCTTTAGAACTAGAAAAATGTGTATGAATAATGTAAATATGAACAGCATTTTGTACTCATCTTTCCAGGAAAATCAGTCCTGACAGCTTGTTGGATTTGCCTCTTCTGCCTGTTTGTGATGGTGACTTAGAGACTCTTTCTGATTGACTGTTCAGTCAAGTAAAAAGGAGGAATAAAACCAGTGTAGGCTCTTACACATGTTCTGTTATAAAAACGGACAGTGCCTGGTCCTAACACAATGCATCACTCTCCTGTGCCAAGCCGAGGCCAGGCCCCTACGCAGACTTTGCTCCTGAGCTTTGGCTGCCGACGCCATTCTCTGATTTATTCTGTGCAACACAGAATCATTAACATGTTGAGCAAGTTTAAATTCCTTCATAATCGGGAGTAATCAGTAACACAGGATCAGAATAGTAAGTAAAAACTGCAGCCCAGGTGATAAAAATAGCCTGGCTGAAGCACTGGAGCTGGAAGACAGCAGAGCTCGGGGCTGCAAGACCAGGACCACAGAGTCCTCCTCTTACGCCTCCTCCATACGCATTTATAGTCTCTGCACAAGGTGCCATTTAACACCCTGGGGGTTTCTGCACCAGTATAAGGATTTTTCTGTAAGCTTTCTAGGCCCTGGAAGAAAGGGCACATTTGATAACATTTGCATAACAGGCGTTACAGCCCAGATCCCCACCTCACTTTTGGCTCCTGGCAGAGCCCATGCCCAGGCAGCCAGGCTGCAACTCTGACCGGCTCCAGCATGGAACAGCTTTCCACACCTGTATCACCTCCTTCTCCCTCGCCAAGAGCCACCCTGGTGCCTGCTGGCAGGGGGGTGAGCCCAGGTCCCACACTGGGGAGCAGAGAGCCACTCCAGGCGCCTGCAACACAGCACCCTGCGGGACAGGGTCAGCATTCACGGTCCTAGGGCAGTGCTTCACTCCTCTCCCTCAAAGCCCTCTCAGATGCACCGGCAGCATTCTAAGCACAAAGCCCTGCCACCCTGTGCTCCCAGAGCCCACAGCACAGCCCTCATCCTGCCACCAGAGACATCTCACAGCACTACCACGTCCTGCTCTTTAGGCACATCAGTCTACAGGAGCCCAGCGGGCTGCACAGGGGACATCCCCGGCGCATGGGAAGGAGCACTTGGCTCTCTGTCTGCACTGCAAGTGAAACACAGTTAGCAGGGCATGGAAGATGCAGGCACTTCCAGTCTTTTCCTGTTCTTTCCCACACTCCTAGCAAGGGTGTGTAGGAAACTAAGAAGTTAAGCAGCTTGCTCTCCTATTTTTCCTCTCCTGTGACCCTGGCAACAGTGAGTAAGTGTAATGCCCATGATACACTCTTATTACCATAGTAACTCAGCCAGGAGCTGATGATTGCACAAGTAGATGCTTGAAAGGGAAAGACTGCCTAAGGAAGAAATCAGCTCTCTGCTACCTGGGTGCGTCGTCCCTGTCTGCACTAGGTGCTCCTTTGAAGACAGAGGGATTCCTCTGGCACCCGGTGAGAGCAAATTACAGCTTAGGTCTAAGTCTGTGCTTGCAAGGCAATTTTCCTGAAGGATGCAACCATTTTATGTCTAAATGAAAAAAATCCCACCCCTTATTAGAAGAGGCTGATTTTCAGCAAGGCTCTGCACTGCCCTCTGCATTTCTCCCACTCCCCTTGAAGCAAAGACATGGGGTGCAGCTGGAGCTATGCCACCTGCAAGAACGCAGGCATGTCTCCAGCTCCCCATAATGACAGCTGCTCGATGCCAAGAGGAGGCCAACATTAATGTTTCAGCTGAATGAGAGCGGCTGGAGCCTCCATGCATGGGATGTCCTTGGCTGCACAGTGTTGAACCTCAGAAATCTCTGCTCTAGATCTGCTCTAGATCTGCTCTAGATCCAGGGTGAAAAGGCCTTTGGGTGGTCTATGGTGGTGAGACAGCCCCTTACTCCAGGGTACACCATCTACCTGGAAACCCCACAATATTTCATGTGTTTGCCTCCATAGCACCCCGTGGGGTATGAGGGATTGGACTAGATGATCTTTCGTGGTCCCTTCCAATGCCTGACATTCTGTGATTCTGTGTGGTTCTGTGAGTAAGGACTGAAATACAAAAAGCCAGCCAGGCACCAGGGCCATCAAGGGGACATGTAGCAGGGCAAGGATTTGAAAGCTCATCTCTCAGGTGAATATAGTATGAGTTCATAGGCAATCTCAGGGTCACCCTTCCTTTTCTAAAGAAATAAGATCAAAGTGGACTACTTCAGGTACATGGAGTTTCTTCTCAGTTTTGCCTGTTGGGTAGTACACCTTGTAACATCGTTAAAACTGCTGATCTTCTAACATTCACCACTCTTTATTCAGGGGCATAAAATTTCTACTCAGTATCCAAGGAGTGAGAGGGACACAGAAGAGCAGGATGAGACTATTTTGGCAGTTATGGACACCAGAATCTGTGAAGATGACATTAGGTAGTGACCACCCTTTGAACTCTATTTTTTCCAGCAGCCCAAAACACTTCCCCTGACCACACAAGAAAAAACATGACCATCACTGACATTATGCTATGGTGGGAAGTAGCAAAGTCCCGCCACACAGTTCTGCCTAGTTGCATAAAAATGTTTCAGGAAGATTTTCACAACCTTTCCACCAAGTGCTGTTAACAGCTACAAGGGCCAGGCTCAGTTATGCAAGGTTTCCTCTTAAAATTTCTGGTCAGCAATAGCTCAAGCCCTTCTTTACCCCTACCTAGAAACCTGCAAAAAAGAAACCTTCTCTCTCCAGCAAGCTTCTCTTGAGTCCTGATGGTGCACAGAAAACAAGAATGTATATATTGTAGAGGGGAGGGGAAGCGGAGCATGCATCTGGGAACATATAAAACAGAACTCATGTAAATGAGGTAGAGATATATATATATTTAAGTATATATCTACATGTATATATCCGCTTATGCATGCATATAAATGCTCAGAGATCTCTCTCCTCTCCTACTGACATGGACAGCAAACCTCTGTCCTCCCTGGGTACAAGGTGGCAAGGCTGCCTGAGCTTCTGTCCCCATCTCACGCTTCTCAGCATCTTTGGCTGACAAAGTCCCAGTGCCCAGAAAGGCACCTGCTGATATTAACAACCCACTTGAGCAGAATAACCAAAACACTGCATGGGAAGACCAGAAGCAAGTATAAAAGAATTCTGCTGCCCTGTTGCTGGATCTTCCCAAGCTTTACCAGCAGAGAGCAACAGCTAACCCTGCTCCTCGCCCACTTGGCATTTTAGGGCTGGTGCTGGAGCTGGGGCCATGCTGCAGGGCTGGGCTGAGTTTCAGCACACACAGGGGTCTTGGTTTAGTCAGTTGTTCTATCACCCAATGACCCCTCCTCACCCCTAGGGCAGAGGAGTTGGGAAAAGGAAGGGAGACCTGTGGGTTGAAATAAAGACAGATTTAATGAAATAATAATAAGAAGAATTAATACTACTATAAAATACACAAAGTTATACTCAGCTGACAAAAGCGTGACTGTCTCAAGCAGCAGAGTAGGCGTGGGGAGCAGAATGATGAATGAGACCCCCCAGGGATGGTGGCCATTGAGAAAGAGAGGGTTGTCCCTAGCAAACTTTCCAATTTATAGTGAGTGTGACATTTATGGTATGGAACACTGCTGTTGGCCAGCTTGGGTCAGCTGTCCTGGCTTTCTCTCCTCCTAGCCTTAGCACCTGGCTAGCTCCCAACTGCTGGAGACCTTGATCACTGTGGAAACCCACATACCATGGTGGCCATGAACTAAAACAAAGTGTCTTATCAACTTTGTTCTCACCAAATTGGGTGCTGCAGTCTTCTTAAAATGCAGCTTTTCTGACCGAGAATTAATTCTATGATTCTATCTCATCAAAACTAGGACAGCAAGGACAGGCACAGGGTACATGGATGGGCAAGAGTAAACTTGCTGTTGCCAGTGCTGGCTACTCACCAAAACCAAAGCCCCACAGCATTGTCATCACTGGGACCCTGGAGAGCTGTGCTGGAACAGAGGCTTGTTTCAGCAGGGGTGCTTGGGGGGAACCCATAAAATTTCTCCCAAAGCATGGACCATGGCTGCACCAGGCATGGGACTGATAGTCACACCAAGAAGGAATATCTGTTTGACCAGAGTAAAGACTGCCATCACAGTGCTGCCATTGCAATCAGATGCTGTAGTGCATATGCTGAAAAACAAAAGAGCAAATTGAAAGAAACATGGGCTTTTTATTTCCCCTGTACCTGAGCTGCAAGTATATTTGTAATTGAAAGGGAAGTAAATAAATTAATGAGCTGCTGCTTCCGTTACAGTAAAAATTAATAGTGTTGTCATAAAAGTCTTCATGTATCTCAGTGACAATCGTGGGCAACTATTAGCATTTGACCTTCCTTATCTTCCATCTGTGTTTCTGGGCAGCACACACACCGTCTGTGTGACAAAGCCCGACGGATCGCCCACCACCACAAATGTACCAGGTGAAGTATTTAAGTTCCATATTAACTGAACTCAGTCAGATGAAGAAAGACACAAAACTTTTGATTGTGTATACAGCTTGGTGGAACAGAGAGAAATGGTGTCAGTCTGGTCTGTGCTTAGGTCAGGAGTTTCTAACAAAGATCCTTGTTTCATTCACCCTGCACTTCAAGAGACACAAGCCTCTTGCCATTGTCCTGAACTCTCAACCTTTTTTTCTAATATTCCCTGAATCCTGAAGGCCATCATCTCTGCTATACTGCAACAAGGACTTGTTCCATATGGATCACCAAGATGATCTGAGCCTGCATAGAACTCAGCTTACACAATTCCTACTGAGTGTGAAACACCATCTCAGCGTGTTTATTGCCCATGCGTGAAACTCAGTGGTGAGCCATTGACCTACAGCAGTCAGAAGGTGATGGCAGGGGAGAGCAGACACTCTTGATGGCTTTCATAGCTACATCTGAGGGGAAAATAGCCACCCCCTAAGTAAATGTGGCAGTGAAGGGGACTTTTGCCCTCTGGCAATACAGCTCCTGTGATGGGGGATCTGCCACCATTGCTAGGACATCCAGCATTTGATCCCCAGACAAAACCAGACTTGGACAATTAACTTTGAAAGCTAGTGCTCTATTTTACTCACTCTTATCTTGAGAAGCTAATGGGAAAGTACTTGGGGGAATGCCTTTATTTCTAATCTAAGGCTGATTTATAAATCTGAAAAGCCTTGCTGCAAGCATTGGAGTTGCCAGAGATGGAGCCAGTCTGACCAGCCAGCTCACACTCCATTCCCACTGGGGTCAGACACCAGCAGGTGCTGAGTGTGTCCAAACCCCTAGTGCACCTGCACCCTTCTCTTTGCTGAAATCTCTTTACAACAGGAAAAGATGAAAGGTGATACATGCCATTCCCTAGCTGGCTTTTAAAATACTAATGGAAATGGAAAACGAGGTCAGAGACAATGCTATGGCTTTGTATGTGACAGCCTGCACTTAAGGAAACAGACTGGAAAGAGTCCAGGGCAGAGGAAAGATGAAAAGGGGAAGAATGTGGAGATAAAAGTCAGTGGAGCGGCTGGAGTGTGTGCTAACACGGGGGGAGATTCTGCAGCTAATGATGAGATGACAGTGTGCAAAGAGATTTTAAAGTGGAAAGTCAAACTGGGAAGCCAGATGAAAAGCTGGAAAAAGCACGTACTGAAGTGCCTGTGATCATGGAAAAGAGGCTGGAGAGAGCAAGAAAGTGGGAACAGCAGAACAGAAAGGTTTTCTGAATGGAGAAGATACATCTGTCATCTACTTTACCAGGCTCAAAGAAAAGCAAAAGGAGTCAGCAGCATTTCAACCCCCTCTGCAGCAGGTGGCTTGCAGGCTCCATCCCAGCCAGAGCTCTGGGGAGTCACAATTAAATGCAATGAAGTGGAATAAGATAGGCTGGAGCATTGCAGTGTGACAGTGCCTGAAGCCTGGAAGGCAGTCTCTAAATCCACCTGGGAGTCGTTCCTCTGATCCGAAAGGAAAATAGTGCTCACAGTCCTGCTAAGAGCCAACAAAAAAAAAAAAAAAAAAGAAACAGAAAGTGCAAGTTTACTACATGGTGGTAAAACATGGAATTCTGTAGTAGCAGGGGAAGGAGCCCTGAGACAGATCCAAGGTGGGCTTCCAGCCACAGACCTCACACCCTCATGGCCCGCCCTGGGCATCCCTGGAGCACTGCTGTCAGGGTAGTCTTCTTAGGAGCTGTATTACTTAACAAGTGTGAGGCTCTGCAATTTCCCACAGCTGTTTGCAGGCTGTTTTCTGAGGAGCAGAGGGCACTGAGGAGTTGTGTATCCTTTGTCTTCAGCAACACAATTTTAGCCTCAGGTGTATGGAACTGGTTATTTAAGCACTCACACCCTCTCCTCACACTGAGTGTCAGCTGGGTTGGTTATTCTCTGCTCTCTACTTCAGCCCCACATGAGAGGGAAAACCAGCCCTTGAGATCTCTCATGGCACAGAGGTACAAAGATGCCTGCCTCCAGCCCGTGCACTGGGAACCACAAAGGGCCTGTTTCCATTAAAGCCAACAGCAACCTGCCTTTGGGCCAGACGCTGAGATTCCTTATTCCCACCTCACGTGGTGATGGGAGCAGGAGAGGTGTGAGCCAAGCACACCTTGCACTGGGGAGCCTGGGCACCTGTTTTCCCCACTCTCCCTTGCAGGCCCTGCAGCTCTGTAAACCTGGGACACCTCCTGGACCAGAAGTCCAGGATGTCCAGTGATGGCTTCACTGCCATCATGGAGAGTCAAGGAGAGTGAAGGTGGTTCAGCCCTTAAGGCCAAATGTCTCACAGTGGTCAAACCCCTGCAGAGTCTGTACCACAGCCTGCCAAAGTGAGCAACCTGTTCAGTCACAGTGCGTGGGTTAGCTCCTACCATGGCACTGCGTGCTCATGGCCACAAGGAACTCCAGGCACTCACCAGCTCAGGTCTTCCCATCTCAGCCTGGAATGCTATTGCCTGCTCTCCAGAAGGAATTAAAGACGAAAAGATTACTGCCTTATCTGTGTATTGGCACCATTCACTGATGCTCCAAAACTTCCCATATACATATAAAAGCAGCCCAAACCCAAGGCTTCAGCAGTATGAGTGATGGGAGCCGAACGGTATGTTTAAGCCCCTTCCTGAGCTAATCTTACATGAGCAACTGCTCCTCAGGATCCAGTAGCCAAGTTCCCAACGTGAATATGCTGCATTAGTTGCATTTGCTCTTGTTTCTATTTATTAGACAAATGTTTCTATTTGTCTCATTACATGACAGCACCCACAAAGCAGCCAAATAGCTTTTGCAAGCTGCTATTTAGTTGCTTCATGCTGGTAAAGACTAGTTATGCTAGTCTTAGGAAGCCGACCTACATCCTTTCAGCTGTTATTATCTTGTCAAACAGGCCAACCTCATGCTAGCTAGTTCTTGCTCTGTCTTGTTTCAATCAGTTGGCACAGTGGCTCTTTTTTCAAGGATTCACATTCATTTGCATAAGAACGTTAATGGAGTAATTTCAGAAATAAACGCCCAGCCTAACCCTGCTG
>NW_010316907.1:0-16525 GCF_000700745.2 Antrostomus carolinensis | reverse complement strand
CATTCCTCTTCTTCTACTGGCTCACAAAGGCACATGCGAGAGAGGTCAAGCTCCTCTTTGTTTCAGAAACAGTGGCTTTGACAATAAGAAAACACAGACAATGTTTCCCGTCTGTCTTAGGCTAAACTCATAAATCATATTTTCTAGCGAGTAAGGCAGGCCAGAGAATCTTCCTGCTGGCAAACATCTGGACTTTGCTTTCAGTGACGGGGCAGTTAGCACACGTGGCTGGGGGCAGTGCCACATTCAGGGCCCTGTTTGCTGTGCTCCTTACACATTTCACCTGAGGCAATGACAGTATTTAATAAAAAACCACAATAATCCTACAAGTGGAAAATCTCAAATGTCCCTCTGCAGGGCACAGAGCCCTGTGGCTGGGGTGCAGAACCAGAACTGCTCTTTGTTCCCTGGAATATTTGCACACACATCCATGCTGTAGCATGTTCCCAGTTCCAGTGAGGAAAGAGTAGAAAATCTTTCTTTATCTTTGAAACAGCCTGCAACTTGCTGGTTTCTGCAAGGAGGTGGTGGATGTGTGCTCAGGCCCCTCCAGCTGAGCAGATATTCCACACACCAGACACTACCCTCCAGCGCGCAGAAAAGCCGATGCCTGTTTTATCTCATCCTTCACACTCGCTTTCTCTTTTGCTATGAGCTGTACAGAAAGATTGAGCTTTGTCCACATTAATAAGATATTTATTCTACATTGGATCTCTCCATTTAAAGCTTAGTTACTGCCCTAGAAAGCTCCAGTCCTTGGAAATCAGCATCTTTATGTAACAGAATGATGGAGCACTCAGCTATTCCACACTACATGAAAGCCACGCCATGTCAGTTCATGTTATAAGGTAGCTCTGTCTTCTGTGAGTCAGTCAATCCACGTCCAAGGTTTTCCTCAAGCACTCTCTACCCCTCGCTCTCATTCTCTTTCCTTGCTGCTCCCTTTCAAGCCTCTCTCCTCCCTCGCTGCTTGACACCCTGTGAGAGTACCTGGCTGGGGTGCATGGTCTCCAAGCCTGGGAGATGCTTCAGCCCCTTAGGGAAAGGTTTCCTTTTAATGAAGGCAGTTCCTCATTTGATTGACAGTTCCTCTCCAGAGATGCTCTCAAGCTGCCTGCAGTGATTTGCTACCTGCCTGTCCCCTGGGCCAGGTGCTTGTATCCATGGGGATGCCTTCCCTGGCACATAGCTATGGGCCTTGAGAGACAAGGGCAGAAGGCACAGAAACCCAAGAGAAGCTAAAAGGGTCACTGCAAACACAGGGCTAGCTCCATGCAGAGCATGTGCACACTCTTCTGCGGGGGCTTCCATCTACACCAGCCTGGTGCAGCAGAAGCTGGGGTGCAGGAAGAACTCAGCCCCGTTGCTCCTCCCGCTGGCACCATCACCCCACACTGAGACCTGGTAATGAGACAGCAACGTCATCTCTGGCACCTCCATCCAACCCGCGTAACACGTCAGAGCCAAGCCCCGTGGTGTTGCACTGGGGGAAGGGCGCATTTGGGCAAGAAGAGCAAATAACACATCAGGTCAGAAACTTCTGCCAGGTGGGACGCAAAGCAGCACAGGCCAAACCTCCAGACTGCGTCAGCAGAGCATGTTACCAGTGCTGAGCTGCGCTGGTTAGTAGCCTAAAGAGAAACACATCAGCATGGATGAGTTCTCTCCGAATCAAGTCTCCCCGCAGAGACCTGCTTGTGCATCAGCCCCTTCTGCAGGCATTGCACCAGCTTCCAGCTCTAGCTCCAGGTCGTTGTGTAGGTCTTCTCCCATGCCGAGGTCAGAGGCACAGGGACCTTCATAGGGGCCAAGGAGAGCAGTGGAGTCTCTCAGGCTCACAGTGTGGGGATGTGCTGGGCAGGAACCTGAATGCTCTTTTGGAAACACTTCTGCTCTGGGCCATGCCATTTCCCAAGGACGCAGGATAAATGGGTCGCTAGAAGGTGCCAGCAGTGACTCCTCAGGTGTCAGCAGGGAACATTTGCACTGGGATGCGTTTCTGAAGTCAGGATTATGTGTGTTCTCTGAGCTTTATATAGTCACTTCTGTTAAGAGAGGAATAGATACATGTCTAATGCAGTTTAAGATTTTAACAAATCATTGACCAGGAAGTTACTATGAACAATAATGTTTTTATCATTGCCCATGAATATATAAATATAAATGATCATATAGTAATTAAAATATCAGGGATCCCTCAACAAGTCCCATTCATAGCTTTTTCCAACACACTCTGAAGTTAATGGAGCAGTTACAACTCATCAAGTATGCATAGATATTACTGTGGGCAAGAGAGATCATTCCTAAATGTAGCTGCATGCCTCTTACAGACTTGCTACATTTAAAATGTGAGTATCCGTCCAAGGCCAGCGCTGTAATAGTACTTTTTCAGAAGGAAAAAAATACTCAACCTCTATATTTCAGTCTAAGAAAACTCAGTGAAAGCAATTTCAAAGAATATGCACAACTCAATTTTGCAAAGCTTAACTTTCAACATTTACTTAGAATCATAGAATGGTCTGGGTTGGAAGGGACCTTAAAGATCATCCAGTTCCAACACCCCTGCCATGAGCAGGGACACCTTCCACTAGACCAGGTTGCTGAAAGCCTCATCCAACCTGGCCTTGAACACATCCAGGGAGGGGGCATAAATATATGCATATGCACTTTGACATAACATAGTTGTTCTATTGGTCTTTTAGCCCAAAATGATTCAAAATTTCTTGGTTACCTAAAGAACAAGTAAAAAGGACAGCAGCCAGCCCCCTCCCAGCATCACAGAAAGGGGTCTCTGTACCAACGGCCTGTCCTCCCAGTGCAGGACTGCGCACTGCTGCACGGCTGCGTCCAGTCTTACCAGAAGAGCATCAGGTTATGAAACTCCACATTTTCCTGTTGAAAACTGCTCTACTCTTGGAAAAAAACTCTTTTGTAATGCTTGCCCTAACTATCTTTTGTTGTGCTCTACTATTAGAAACATTTCCCTGAGCTATATCATTCTGAGCATCTATAACCTGCCATAGCTAATGTCAAAGCCCATACATTTAACGCAAAGAGAAAAAAAAAGACTCTCTCAAAGTGGTCTGTTTTGGAGTCTGCTTTTAGCCTTATAACCTATGCACCTTCCCTTCACCCATATGGCTCAGATTCAGCTCCTCTGTAATTGCTCTGATGTCTGAGGTGGTGGCAGGGCTCTGTGGTCTAGCTGGCTGTCAGTGGGTGCTCTTTCCTCACCTCAGGAAGGCACCTGTGACAGGTGCCTAATCCTGTCTCTCCTTCCCCATTCCTTCCTTCTGCCCATGTATGATTACAGCCTTTCTCATAGTGGCATTTCCTCCTTCCTTTCGAGAGCGGAGGGCAATGTGACATCAGAAGTTGTCCGACAAGGGCAGCGGCTGAAATGATGGCTGAGCCAGCTGAAGAGGTTTAGGGCTAAGCTTCCAGAGCTCTGCAGAGGGAAGCTGGCATCTTTCCCTCCAGCAACGTTTTTGCTGTTTAGTTCGCATTTCTGCTTTGGGCTGTGAGGTAAAATTTTCTCTAAAAAGAAGGTGGCAGCTCAGTGGCAGACTTCTCAGTGTGAAGGGGCTGGTGCCCAAAAATATTTGGGTACAGGTTTTTGCTTGGTGTCCCAGAAGAAGACAGTAGTGCTCTTTTTGCAGGCCTCACATATAATAAATTTATCAAAACTTTAAAACAAACAAACCAGTAATAATAGAAATGAGTCTCTCATCTTCTGCTTCATTAACAAGGTTAAACCATTGAAGATGTCATCACCGCTCTGAGAGGTGCCTCTGGTTACGGCAGCTCTGATGCAGGGAGGGGAAGCTCCTTTCAGAAGTGTCAGGACGTGTCCAGCAGTGGTGATGCGTAATGCTTCCTGTTATCATGGGATCTTTCATTAAATATGATGGGAAAACAACATACGTCATGCTAGCAAAGCCATCCATGCTCCGTGTACTGTGGCTGCAGCCCGCGAGGTGGCAGAAGGAAGCGGGTGTCCTTGCAGGCTCAGCCCGCGCTTCTCTTTAGCTGCTGGTATTTCGAATTTTGAAAACAATTGAAGAACAGAAGCTTGTTTAACTTTCATGTAAAAACCTTCTTAAGGAGAAGAGGATAAGCTACTAAGAGGGTTATTTAAATACATTAAAAACAATCAAGAGAAGTGCAGAAAAAAAGTGCGTGTCTTGGCTCCCTTTTAGAACCACGTATTTCAAAAAGGTAAGGCAAGTAACAGCAATGGCCAGGAATTATTTTGTGCCTCCTTGTGGAGCGATGACTGCCAAGAAGATGCTCACAGACAGCTCTGTTGCAATATAAATTGGCACTTTATCAAACCAGCGCCCTACCAAGTCCACCTGGCCTGTATGTTTATTGACTTATTGACCAGATTTATATCTGGTGGTAATAAGTAAAAAAAAAAAATAAAAAATGAGCTTGTTCAGCTCTTCAGTCTAACACATATTAATATCCTGAAGGAAAGCAATACATTAATTTATTCAGGAATCAGCAGTCATCCTCTCAAGCTCCAAGAAACCTGGGTCCTTGTGAAGCTTCTGGGAGAATCCCAGAATGCAACTTACCCACACAGACCACAGCTCTGTGCTTCCCTTTTTAGCGAAGACACGGTGGTAGCATTACTGACTGGCATCCCCTATAGCCCTGTACTTGGGGGATTTGCTTCCTGGCAGAACTGTGCCTCAAGTAGAAGGGTCCTGTATATATGTTAAGCTCCTGAGTGTCCCTTTACTGGACTCCCAGCATGTTCTGCCTCTGCTGGGATTGTCTGCTGAAGGAAAGGAAAGGAAGCTCATGCAAACATCCAGTCTCATCCTATATTGCAAAGGACTTTTAAACCACAGTGCAAGATACACTGCCCAGTGTGGTAGCTCAGCAGTATGACCTTACTAGTAGTTTATTGGAAAAAGACCACAGAAAATAGAAGAATACTCTGCCTAATTCCACGACTTGGCAGGGGGAGGGAGGTCAACGTGAGCTCATCAAGTCTCAGACAGCAGAGAACCCCCACAAAAGGCCGTATGTGTGTCTGCTGCCTGTGCGACACTGTGTGTGCCCCAAAGGGAAGGCTGTGATGAGAGCTCATGCTGTTGCACCCGACCATAAAGAACAAAGTCTGAGGAAACCTGCTTTTATTCAAAAAACACACTTTTTTTTTTTTTTTTTTTCAAATGCATGTGTTGCTGCTGGGCCTGGGGTCATGTGTTGTATTTCCCAGATAAAAGTGAGTGAGGTCAGCTCAGACTGTCTTTATAGTAATTCTTAATTAGGCTGCCTGTGGATTATGTACCTTCCTTGCCGCTGCTGCTCTGAGGAACAAAGCTTGCAGGCCATTACCCAAGGAGTTCTGCTGACCAGCTAGCTGAGCTGCCTCTGCTCTGGAACCCCTAGAAGCAGGGTCCACAGCACTTGGTGCTCGCCAGCTCACCTGCAATGCCAGCCCTGCTCGCACAGCCTGCAGAAAGCACTTGAGGAAGGGGTCCTTTTTGCTACTAGGCTATTGTGTTATTTCTGCTCTATATTCCCTTCTTTAACTTAAATATCCATAAAGGTTCCCCACCAGCAGGCTGACACCACCTCCTCAGGAACCTTGCCGTGCTTCTCACAGATCCAGTGCAAGCATGAAGCATCTACCACCAGGATATGTTCCTGCTCTGGTGCTCTCTGGGTACTGACTTAGCTTGTCCTACCTTTGGAAACCGTAAGTCCTTCCAAGTGGGGCCAGGCTGGTGCTTTTCTATCACTACAGAGCTTAGTACTCTTATAGCACCATTGTTTAATTAACATTGCCATCAGTTGCTGATGATACTCATTTGTTTCTCTCATGCTGCAGTTTTGCGCTAATGCAGATATCCCTGGCAAAAAGATGACTGTAAGCTCATATGTGCCTGAGAATTTCTCTGGATTTAGAGCCAGTGCTTTTAGTTCTAACAAAAAGCCTTACCCCAAAAAGTTAAAAGGCAGTTGAGCAGCACAGCTAATCCATGTTTGCCCATGGATTTGTATTTGCATTCTCTGGTGTCCAGCAAGACACAAACACCCACCAAAATCTGTGTAGGTGGGATGCAATGTCTTTTCTGTGTGGATCCTGTAGTGTCTGAGAGCAAAACCCGCACTGCGGCTTGCAGGGCCCAGGGAGGATGCTCTGTGCATGGACGGCTGCCTCTGCTGATTAACTGCTCCCGCAGATTTTGACTGAAATCGGCCAATGGGCCCAAAATTGCTCATGGGACAGACTGAATGGTTGCATAAGCCTCCTTTCCATGAGAAAACTCCAGAAGTATACATGGTTAGACCAACATGTCACTAAATGCGCTCTGAGAAAACCAATTTACCTCAACCAGTCTGGTCCTGTCAACAAAATGCAACTACTAATATAGGAGACGTGCCAGTAAAGCCTAAGTAGCTCTGATAACATTGTGTATGGAACAGAAAGGTTGAGATAAAGTCAATGGAAAGAATTTAAAGCTGGGCAAGATCTGAGGCTGAAGCAGAGCCCTGCGCTCAGCCAAGCTCTTCCGTTTCTGTGGTAGAAGTACCCCCGGTGCTTGTAAAGGCTCCCCCAGAGAGGAGAGACTGCTGGGCACCAATTGCAGGGTACTACACTCCTCCTAAAGAGAAAGCCCTTAAAAATGCAGTGATCATCCTAATTGCTGCCTCTGTCTGTTGGCAACAGAAAAGAAATCAGAGCTACTTCTGAGTTAGTGAGCTTGCACAGGCTGGGCCAAAGTACTGCAGAGGCAATGCCAGTGGATGTTGTGCTAGAAATAAATGGGACTCTAGCTTGAACAGATGCCAAGCAGCAAGTTTGATCTCCAAAACAGCAGCTAACAGACCATGAAGAGAAGCTGGCAGGAAAACACAGCAATCAGCTGTTGAGAGCCACTACACTTCCTATAGATGAGGAGCTCAGGGCTGGGTACTACAGTCTTGCACCATGTGCAAGCTGCAGATGAAAAACTGCACCTCTTTTAAATTCACTCGTGGGCCTTCTGGAAAGAGTCAAACACAGGCAACAGCATTCAGACCTGCAGAGGTAGGCTGGATTTCTCCTGGTATTTCTGTGTCATACATAAGACTTCATTAAACAGAGAGCAGAAGCAGAGAGGAGGCCAAGCCCAGCTGTTGTCTGAGTGTTTGCCACACACCTAATGCTGATGGAGCTGTGCACGGCAGTGCCAGCCAGCAACGCAGCCTGTAGCATTACACAGGATTATCTCTTAAGATGCCTTGCAAGCAAATCAAAGTTCAGAAATTCTTCGTCCCACCCTCCTTAGATGTTAAGGAATAATGTTATTCATAGCTGACATTATCTGTCATGCTACTACTTCTGTCCTTATTCAGACTAGGGCTGGCTAAGGCTCCGCTGTGACGTGTGCCGGTCGACTGCTGTTAGCCCCATTCAAAGCCAGTGACCAAAGGGCAGAAGTGGAGACATTACTGGAGAGCAACTACCCAAAGGGGTCAGGGTTTAAATTCTCTAGGGTCTGCCATGTCTCTACTAGAGACTTTCATAGCAGGCTGGAACACGTTCACTAACACCAGGCTTGTCCAGCCTGAGCTCAGCCCTTTCTTTGAAGAATGGATATTGGATACTTTTTGAGGATCCCCAGCGTTGTGCTGGATAACATTGCTGTGCTCTTTCTGTCACAGCACAATGGAACAGCTGTTTACCCCTTGGGGTCTAAGTAACAGGATCTTGAGGCCTTTCCTGGAGGCCACCTGACACTTGGTCAGAAGGGCCATTACTAGACTGTGCCAGGGCAAGTAAACTTAAAGCTACAGTCAGCTGTGTCCCTCATTGCAAGCAGCATAAGAGCTGCAGGCATTAGGGAGAAACCTGTGTGATCAAGTTGGTTCATCATTTCTGCTCCAGTAAACCCCACATAAAACTCTCAAGGGTTAGATGAGACACAACATGCAAACATGCTTGCTGGTTTTAGCGAAACCACAACATATCTTCTCGCCATCATGCTTTGTCCTGACTGCTAAAACCAACTACTTTGCACTGAGAACGTTGTTGGCTGAAGTGATCACAGGCTTCCACAGCCACAATGCCTTTGCCCAGGGCAGGATGCCGATGTGTCAGGGTCTCTGCGTGTTGTGCAGCACGCCCCAGGGAGACTGCAGCCACATCTAATGCCACTGCTGAGATTTAAGAATGTAGACATCCCATCATGGGACAGCTGCAGGCAGGGGATCCAGCATCTGACGTCAGTGCACTCCATGGGATCATAAAACAACAGAGGTGAACAGTGAGCCTGCCAACTCTGCCCTTCATCGATTCTTCAGGGTTGTTATCTAATCCTCCCCAATAGCCCTGAAAAAATTCTCAAGAGACTTGACCAAAGCCTTTTCTCTTGCCTGGGCTGAGCTAAGCACAAGGGTGGTTCCTTCCACCTCCTCCTCTTTCCCAAGACAAATATTTCCACCTTCTTTGCAGGTGGGTGTGGTAAAAAGCCACCTCCGATGCTGAGCCAGCAAAGCCACACGTTCTTTCCCTTATTGTCACTGTTTGCTCATGCACCTCACCCTCCACAGCACCTCTCTGAGCAAGGAGAGCCACAGGCTCTCAAGCTGTGTGGAGCACAAAGGTCGTTTCCTGACCCAGGTCAAGGTCTAATTAGTGGAGTTATGAGCTGTAGTGCCTGTGAGGTGAGTTAGTGAGGCTCTGTGCTGGCACAGGGCTGCAGGGTTAGAGCAATGAGGAAGAAGATATTTGAGTTTTCGAGTACCTACATCCGCCTGAGCCTTTCCATCAGTCTGTTCTATGTGCAAAGCCGCATCTCGGTACTGCTGGAGGCTTCCAAGTCAAAGGTGGTGTCAGGGTATCCACTGTGGTTAGTTAACATCAGGCTTTGCCATTTTCTTTGTGGAGACTTTGCCTGGCATATGGGAAGGGATATCCAGAGAAAGATCTGGGGAAGATCCTCAGGACTTTTGGGCACCCAGTAAAGCAGTCAGGACAGTGGCTCCAACAGGACTGCTGTACACCAGTGAGAGGGACCTGGTCACACTGTGGGGCAGGCTGAGTCTGCAGTGTATGTCCACCCAAGTCCTGCAAGTCCACAGCACAGTCTTAGGAAGCCAAGAGAGAACTACAGGTCTCCTGTTTATATAGGCTGATGGAAACCATGGGAACAGACTGGGCTCTGACTACACAAAATCTCAAGAAATAATTGCAAATGGGAAGCCGTCCTCAGTGCCAGCCTTTTTGCTAGTGTTGGTCCCACGAGGGCCTGTTCTTAGCAAAGCACTATTCAATACCAGCTCAAGTGCTTTGGTTTATCAACGAGAAAGGTAAAAAAGGATCTGATCCTGATTTTAAATATCTGGGGAAAAGATTTCTCTCACCAAAGAACTCTTTACAATATCAGAGAAAAAAATGAAGAAGAAGAAGAAGAAGAAGAAGAAGAAGAAGAAGCAGCAACAAGCCCGGGAGATCATTTCCAATCTAAATTTATCTTGCTTAAAGGTGTACATTTTTTAAATAGGGAGGAGATGAAGTGTGGAAGGGCTTAGGCTGTGCTGGCAGCCTTTAGCTTGAGCTTTGCACAGCTGGAGTTACTTGTTATCATGGATGCCAGGACACAGGGGACAGTGCCAAGAAGAGCCTGGGACAGCTGGTTTGGAGAAGGGCACACTAGAGATGTGGGAGTAGGAAGGCTCAGGTGTGGGATGGTAAGGGGTTGCAGTCTTGGTTTGAGGATAAGGAGAGGGTGCAGCAGGCAGGTCATGAAGCTCTCTATCTGTCTAAGCATGGACAGGATCAGGCCTTTGTTTTTTAACCTGGTCTTTTTTGCCCATGGAAGCATTGTAAAAGACACTTGCCCACTAGGACAGACATGCAAGTCTCCAGTGCCAGGCATTTACACTTCATTTCATTATAATTTTTCAGCCAAGTTGCAACAGCACAATTTTTCAAATTAGCTTTACAGATCAGCAGTCGGATTAAAATGAGTCTTTTTTTTTTTTTTTTTTTAATCAGGTAGTTAAAATAAGAGCTTTAAATTTTTCTAGCCTAGTAAATACTAATGTGCAAAGTCTGTACCTACTGTTACCTCATAACCAGCTCCTGTTTCTTTTCAGCTCTGGGACTCTCCTTTAAGCATTATTCCATCTTGCCTGATTAGGGATGTGCACTGTGTTTTCCCAGAAGCGTTAATTCATCCTCCTTGGTTTTCTCCTGTAGTTTCCAAGCAAAAGCCAGGCTAAAGGACAGAGTGAAAATGCATCCTTCTGCCTGTGCCGCTCAAACACCAGCCACATAGCAGGAAAAGGGATTTCCGTTCCTCCATCCCGTGGCAGTCTGTCTTAAGGGTAAACTTATGAGCACCTACTGGGACATGACTGTGGGCTTCGTATATCCACAGTAACTCAGCTGCACTAATTCTGACAATCAGCACGTACATTCCACCTCACTGCCCTGCGTGTAATGTCTTTTGCCTCTGCTTAGCTGCAGTCTTTTGGCGTTGCTGGCTGCTTCCAGAAATGTGTTTTCTGTTCTGCTCGCACATCCCATAGCACATTGCTCTGCTGCGGCACTCTGGGATCTTTTGCAGAAAGGAATGAGATCCAGTGGCCTGGTGCAAACCAAATCATTCCCCTGATTTCTCTTGCCAGGTCCTATTTATCCACCAGTGTTTGTGAGCTAGACCTTACTACGTTCAAAGCGCTGTCAGCAGCTGGCAGGAAACACTGGCGATCAGAGCAACCCTCACTGCTCAGTTTGCAGCAGGCGCTTTGGATTCTTGCCTTTGGGTCATGCAGTGACTTCAGAATGAGTGTAACAGGGCATCTGAAAAGGAAAAAGTTGAAATCCAGCAGATGTTTCTCACTGATCACTTCCTGAAGCAGCAGACTGCTGGGGCCGAGCCAGCACTGCAGACCTGGGAAAACCAGCAATGCATGTGTGTCACTTTCGGATGCCCAAGGCTGCTTTCCTTCCATGGGGAATGTCCTGCAGCTGCAGAGCCCTTTCCTGTGCACTGACTCTGTGCTCATTCTGGGATGTGTCATTCTGAGATGCACCCTTGGCCTTTGCTTTCTTGCCCAGCAAGATTTTACATGCTATTTGGACAGCAGAAAGAGCTTCTCACCCTGACCTTATCAGTTCCAGAATGGCAGTGAAATCTGCATGTGGATGACTGAAAGACAGAGAGGCTGGCTTGTGCATGAGAAGTACCTGTCCCTTCTACAAGGTACAATAAGCAGTACCAAAATATTTGCTATTGCAAGGGTGGAGTCTTGCAGATGGGCTGCAGAAGGAAGCAAGTAGAGCTGGTGGATGCTTTGATCCACCTCAACGTAGAGGCATCTCTAGGATATGCAGCCACTCAGAAGCAGACTGAGGGATGTATTGCCCACCTCGAGGCTACAGTCGTCAACAACGTTGGCATGTTTGTGAGAGGTTTTAATCACAATTGTTGCACATGTTTTAATACACGTATGACACATAACAGTGTAAGGATTTTTTTTGTGCTTGGAGAGGAGGGAAATCTTGGTATTCTGAATTAATTAAAAATGTATGGATATATTAGTTTTCATGATAAGGCAGGGACCTGAACATGTACAGGACTCAAAAGCAAGAATGGAGGGCACACACAAAAAGGGAATGAACACATTGAATTAATTGGTGTGCATTTAAAAATAGTAACTATACGTAATGATGTGCAAAGCTAAAAATCTATTTTAAACTGTTTATACAGAACAGAAACGTATGTTCTCAACATCTCCAGTTTGTCTATGTGGGTTGGTCAGAAAAGTTGTGACATGCTGAGAAAGGCATTTGCACCTTGTTGTTTTTAGCAAAAGTCACATCCAACAAAACAGATTTAAAAGAGGAGAGACTGCAAAGTATTTAGAGGTTGCAAGGCAATCTTTGCCCTTGCTCTCCAGGAGGTGCACATGCCTTGCCAACCTTTGAGGAACTGCATCCCTGAGCACCTGACTGCCTCCCTATCATTCCTCATGAGCCTTTTCCTCAAGCCCTCTATTTTTTTGTCTTTCAGAGGATGTGGGCAGCTCCATGTCACATCCTGCCTGGAACATTTTTTTGCCCTTCCAATGGAGAGGAATGTTCACTGAAGCAGCTCTGTCCATGCTTGCTGCAAAGGGTCAGGAGCTATGGGAGGGAAAAAAACAAAAAGAGAGCGAGAAAGGACAATTAGTTGTAGTCTCTGTGCCAGCAAAAGCAAACCAACACAACAACACAATCTACCATCAGCTCTGGGACACTCGTCCCTTGCTTTGCCCTCATTTGAGGTCTGGTGGCAAAAGTACGTCCATAGGCTGCCTCATTGCACGGGATCCTGAGCCTGTGGTAGGGGTGATGTAGAAGTGACTGACTGTTGTATCAACTTTTAGAAAAGGTTAACAAATGTGTGGAGACGCGGCAGGCTGCCAGCTTGTTGGGGGTGTGGAAGAAGAAGGGACTAGCCCACTGGGAAGGATAATGTCGCTCTGTTTATTTGCTTCTGAAGTCCACTGATGGGAGCACGAGTACAGTGAGCAGCACAGGGAGGCAGGCAATATGCTGAACAGCACCTGAGGCTGTCCTTGTTCTGGAGGATGGGGTGTCCCTGAAACAAAGAAACTGTTCAGAAAGGCAGAAGAGGCATACTGTCACATGCCTTAAAATATTTATTTCTGCAGTATAGTGATTTGGTGTCATCTCATACCAGTGCAGAGATAAGAATCTATTGAATCTGTGAATCAAAAATGTGATTTAAGACCTCACTCTTTTTTCTATTTGCCACAACAGCAATACTGGGCAGGCCCATGAGGTGCCAACTTTGCAGCTGTGAAAAAGTAGCACACAGCAATCAGGGTCAACAGAGGGACAGGAGTTAATCTTGTGTCAGGGAGGCGTGAACTGCATGTAGAGAGCTGGAGCTGCGGTTGTGAAAAATGCATTTACAGGGAAAAGGATGGTATGGTAACGCATGGGGGACGGAGGAGGCACAAGTCCCTAAGGCAGAGAAAGGGTAAGTGAGCAAAATGCTGCCCTGTCAGGCCCCTCAGCTAGGTTAAGGGGCCTGACAGGGCAGCATTAACTGTTGCATGATGCTTTATACCAAACAATACTAACTGTAGAGAATTCCAGCCTGTCGAGGGTTCTACCTGCGACCATGTCATCCTGTCCCTGAAATTCAATGATACCAGCTCTGATCTACCCTCGCATCAGCCTGGAATACCCTTTCAAAGGATACTGGCTTCAGAGTCTGTGTCTTACAACCTTCGACTGCAGAGCCAATCTCTTCCGCATTCTTGTCAACATTGGTCTGCATCCACAAAATCTAGTGGGATCTCTGCCGCTTGCAGGGCCCGGGGCACGTCCCCTTCCCTTCCCTTGTTCAGACATGCCGAGGGGTCACGGTGCACAGCCCCTTCCCTTCCCTTGTTCAGACATGCCAAGGGTTCACGGAGCAGCACCGAATAAAATCACTCGATAGCCGGCACACGATACCGGCCCGTGCACTCCCTGCAAGTGAGTGGTGAAGGGCAGGGCTGGGCCGCGAGCCAGCGTGCAGCCGGTGAGATGATGTTGGATCGATGCGACACGGGATCGATAGCGAGCACACACGCAAACGAGCAGGAAACAGACACGGGCAGCGAGTAGGGTAGGGAAGGGCAGTGGGAGGGCCTGGCAGACGCACAGGAGTTGATTCAGAAGGGAGATACAGCCCCACCTATGCTGTTGTGAACAAACCTGCCCTGCACAGCAGAACAGCTGCTTTCAAAACGGGTTTAATAACACGTGTCAAAACGTCAGCTGGTTCATAGCAGGGGACTGTGCTGGGGACACCAGCCACGCTAAGCTGAGATAGCTCAAACTGACTTGCAACAAAACTCAAGTGTCAACAAGTTGCTGTTGAGCAGAGCAAGTATTTTGATCTAATGACAGAAATTGCACCTCTGTGCAGGCACAAAAAATGATGTGGGGTTGGAATCCAAAGAGATGGGAAATAAGCATGAGGAAAAAAGAAAAACAATCAAGACTATTAAAAAAAAAAAACAACCAAAACACCCTAATAAATAATCCTGCCTGCCTTCCAGCATTGCTCCTTCCAGTTGCCTTTGCTGCTTTCGTCCTGAGTAGACCAGCATTTTGCTTTTCCTGATCATCCTGTTCACCGCATTCACACTTGGCCTTAAATTGGAGCTCTGTTTCTCACCGTTTCCTTGTGAAAAGATAATGCCTTTTAAAAAAAAAATCTGGACTATTTTTAGGGGCTCCAGACGAGCTAAAATGCCTTATCCATACTCATAGGGAGCTGTGTTTCCTATGTGTATAATGCTGCTACAGATTTCAGTGAATTGTAACCACTGAAACATTTTTGTAAGGCTTGGCTTGGGGATAAAAAAAAAAATCCTTGCATTTGGTCTACCCTTAACTACCGAGAGTTATGCTTGATTTTGACTCTCTTTTAACACAGAATACTCAGTAATATCTGTGAGGTTTATGAGTTGTTTTTAAATTAGAAAACAAAAATTAAACAAGAGACATGCAAAAAAGTGCTGCAGTGTATTTCTAGCAATTTAAAGATACAACATTTCAGTCTAAAGTTTGCATTTATTTTTCATTCTAACTTCTATTTATAGTTTCTTTCATACATGCTGGCTTGTTTCACCTCCTGTGGGAGCAATACAAAGCAGAGGAAGCCCATAAGCCAGATAAACTGCAATTATGACGGGTTCATATTGTCAGAGCTATGCAAAGCATCCAGCACACAGACCAGCCTGGCCTCTCAACCAGCTCACCATGTCCACCCTGGGTCTCTCTGCTGACCTGCACACGTGCATGGAAATATCCACTTGGGTGTGATGAGTAAGTTTCATGCCGTGAATAAACTTTGAAAAACTATTTAGAGTGAATGGGAAATTTTCCCTATTCTCTTCATAGTAGAAATCTCAACTATTTGGACTCATGTTCTTCTTTCACACTGGGTTTGTTTCCTAATAATACAGGGACTGATGCTGTGACCAGGATCAACAGCACAAAGGGACAAAAGACAAAGCAGCTAGAGGGAAGGTCACAAACCCCTGTCCTGCAAGATCATCTTCTGTTCTCCCAAAGCACAAAAAGGGTTGGAGACCAGCCGGAGCTCAATGTGCATTCAGGAGATCTGCTTTATTTGAAATCCTCATCCAGCCAGGTGCGCAGCAACACCACAGTTTGAGGACACGACCCTTGAAAGCAGTCTCCAGTTCCACATCTGAAGCCAGCAGCCTTCCTAAAATAGCATCAGCCAGGAAAGAGGCTACTTTTTCACTCAGCGATCTTCTATCTGATCAAAGCGAAACCTCATTCTGAAAGCCACCTGCTTCCAACAACAGAACCCAAAATGCTCCTCTCCCCACCGCCCCACACGCACATGCACTTTCAGTGCTTTTTATAATTGCCTATGTCCACAAAGTTCAAAACCTACTAACAAGATTATTTTAACGCAGTGTGGATTGCACTGCCCAGGTATAAGCATTCTCAGTGCTGTCAGTTTAATGTGGAAGACATCATTGCAAACAGAAATGTTAGGAAAAACAGAATTTCATTTGTTATCATAGGCTTATGTTTGACCATCTTAGATGGTGTCGTATCCAGACCTCCTCCTAGTGACTGAAGTGTCAGAAGTCTGCTGCGCAGCTGCCCGTAACTGCTATGATGCTCTGGGCGTGACTCATAATGATGGCCCAAAACATTCACTGTACTGCTCTGGCGATTTCTTTGGTGCTTTTCCTTTCTGTCAGATCAGAAGGGAACATTCAGTCATTAAGCCTGAGCCCCTGTAAGATGCCAAGCCAATACCTAGTAGATCCTCTAGCAAGCGTTATGATGTTTGCTGTTTTGCCCCAGACAGAGAACTGTTCAAGACTCCAGGCTTATTTTAAAGCTACAACAATTGCTCAAAGAGTGGCAGAATGCCATACCTGTGCAGAGGTATTACCTCAATTTCTCCTTTTCTTAACAGGTGTATAATCTGAGAAGGCACCGACATTCAGCCTTCCTTTGGGAGATACAAAGATGTCGATAGAAAATAAAGTGCTCCTTTACCCACCTTTACAAGGCCTGCCTACATCTCTATCCACGCAAGCCAATACCTCGCAAACCACTTGCACTGTGAGTACAGCCTCTCAATTACTTCCCCTGCAGTCCCTGCCTTTAATGCCGTAAGATTTAGCACACTTTCAACTTGAAACAAATTCTGCTTCTCCCATCTCGAGCTGCTTCCTTCTGCTTTCAGTTCATTCAATCCTTCTAGTCTCTGCATGAGCCTTTGCATGAACTGCCACCTGAACAGGATTCCATCCTCGCCAGGATCCCTGCCTGGCCTCGTCTCCAGCCCCTTCCCTACAGCCCCTCCACAGCCATTTCCCGCATCCCTCTGAGGAGGAACAGCAACTATTTTTAGGCTGCGTCCGTACGCTCAGCGCAGAGGAATGTGGCTGCGAGCAGGGCTTGCCGGGAACAGCAGATGGTCTGAAGCTGGGCACCCAGCGCAGCCCCAGGGCC